>NW_027657270.1:0-34441 GCF_964235325.1 Thermobia domestica | reverse complement strand
ATGATCATGGCCTTTGCGTGTCCTTGGTATATAAATGAAATATCATTCAATTCCAAGAAATTAATAGACGTATATACAGAGCAGATTACGTGTTTCCACATATGAAAAGCAAAGACAAAAATCGTGAAGCATATTCAACCAACAACATATTTTCTTTATCTTGGAACTCAATGTAGATGATAGAATATAGCCTAATATTTTTATTGTTATTATGTCTGTATACAGACAATAGACAACGTCAAATGAAGATATACAAGCAAGTTCCTTTTTTTTTTTCTTTTTCTTTTACCTACACCAATATGCGTTTATTTTCCTCAAACTCCTCAACATTTAAATAGGGTACAGGAGGCCTGTACAGCAACTAACCGATCATACATTTTAATTTTAAATTGAGTAATCGACAAATTTTGTGTATGTATTCCCCTGAAGTTTAAACCCCGTAACCTCATTTATGTAGTTACTGTTACCCCAAAATAATATTTGATGTTCTATGATACTTTGTAAAAATGCATAATATGCTGATCTTATGTAGTTGTTCGGGATTATATCTCTTAAATTTTGTATTAAACTTATTATTCTGGAAAGTTTTACACATACATATTCTACATGTGTTTTCAAAGTGAATTGCCTATTCAGAATGATACCAAGAAATTTTACATTCTTTGACGCTACTGGAAACTCGTTCAATGAATATATTTGTCTAGTAGTTTTATTTTCATTAAGAAGAAATTCGTTTGCCTTAAACCATTCCTTGGTTTCTATAAATAGGGATGCGCACGAGACAATATTTAAGACTGTCTCGTCTCGAAAAGACGCTGTAAAAGTAATGTCTCGACTCGAAAAATATATATTTTTCTATTGGAAGAGCTGTGTCTCGACTCGAATTTTGTCAGGAAAATTCTGTCTCGACTCGACTCGAGCGCATCCCTATCTATAAAGGTTTCCTCATTCAATATCATTAGCTCTGTAAGATTATTGCTGCTGTTTAGCAAGGTTGTGCCATCACCATAAAGAAAGGATTTACCTGAGATATTCAGTGGTAAATCATTTATTATCAATATAAACAGTAACGGTCCCAGTACAGAACCTGAGGAACCCCGTGTTTTATTAGAGTGCTATCCGATTTCATTGCATTGACATTAACAATCTGAGTGTGACCGTTTAAGTATGTTTAATAAAGTTCAGACTTTTACTTTGAAAACCTCAATTTTCTTAATAGTATATTATGTTCTACACAGTCTAAAACCTTGCTTAAATAAAAAAATCTGGCCAATGCAAAACTCTTATTTTCAAATACTTCATGTATACATTTATCAACAAACACAATATATTTTTATTATATCTTAATGAGTACATATAATCATTATTTTGTTTATATAAAAGCCTTACGGCATTTTCGCGGATCCCAAGAGTTTCAGATATCCGCTTACCTTATCGGCCGATACAGATAAGATATCAAGAATCATGACCTATATATAGCGGAAACTAAAGGCCAACTTCTGTCGGCGCACGTAGTCGAGTGTACTAGCGCAACATACTACTAATGAAAATAGTTTCTGGCGTTGGTTCAAACCCTGCCCAAGGATTTTTTATTTTTTAAAAATTTTCATAACACTTTTTTTTTCAGTAAAATAGGATTGAAAATAATACTCAAAAAAGTGATTTTGGTCTACCCTGACGCCCCTAATCGTCACAGAGATATAAGTCGTACCTGGTTGGAAAGCTTATTGGACACAAATTTCAGCGACGTTAAGAAGAAACTTAAAAACACTGGGAAAACATACATTTTTCGAAGCTTCTAAGACTATAGCAACACTGTTATTTCTCGTACGCTGGAAAACATATGTTCACGTGTACGCCAGGCATCGAGTACAATCATGTAAAAAATGAAGGGCGAAAGTTCAATAGCAAGTGAGAAAATAATTCCAAATGTGTGTCCTACGAGAATCACCCTGTATATATTTTTCGAAATATTTTGATCTACCCTGACGCCCCTAATCGTCACAGAGATACAAGCCATATCTCGTTGGAAAGCTTATGGGACATAGATTCCACCGAGGTAACTTTTGTGCCCCTCGTGCCCAACCCGTAAAAGAAGAAGAATAAATTCAAAAAATGAAATAAAAAGTACATTTTCTCGAAATTGGCAACACTGTTATTTGTCATGCGCAAGAATGGCCATACACAGGATATCATTAGTTAGGATGTTTAATTATCTTTGTTGATACCATTGTTATGTTTGTAGCTCCTTTGGAGGGAGAGTCTCTCTCCCCCAAATGCTGAGGGGGAGGGGAAACTAAAACATCCAAATTCTCCCTCTACCCTCCCGCTGCTGTACCCCCGAATGTGAACAAAATGCACATCGTTGGAAAGTTTGATCCTTTCTAAAGAGACGGACACCTAAATCCTCTCTTTAGGTTAATTAGGAGCGGAGCGAAGTGATGGAGATTTAAACTGCTGGCTCAACTCTTGAGCCGTTCGTCCTATAAACGTTAAATGAGAAGGTAACGGTATTATGGATTTCGGTGTAATTGATTGAAACTGTGATATGTTGCTCACCGTTTAGACACTACGTGGCTACTTTTCTGAAAACAGTGGAAGGTAACTGTATTCTGAATTTCGGTGGAATTGCTTGAAGTCATAATATGTTGTTAATATTGGATCATGAGAAAAAGTGTCAATGGGCGCAACCACCCGTGACCGTTTGACCACGTATTTTGACAACAGCAGAAGATAGGTCTGGATTTCGATGGAATTGGTTGAAACCGTGATATATTGTAGATCTTGTGATCCTGAGAAAAAGTCTCAATAGACACAACCATCAATCACTGACCATTTGGCAACTACGGGACCACATTTCTTAAAACAGCAGAAGATAAGGATATTCTGGAATTTTGGTGGAATTGTATGAAGCCATGAGATGTCCTATCCCACAACCCGGAAAAGGGATGGGAGAGTAGCGGCTAACATCATTTAAGCATAGACAACATTCCGATGTTCATCTTGAGGGACAAAGGAAAACCTCGGAAAGCCTTGGAGAATTTTTCTCAGGATCATGACATCTACAACGTATCACAGTTTCATTCATTTACATCGTAATCAAAAATATCGTTATACCCGCCTGTTTTCAAAAATCCGTACCTGTAGTGGGCAAACGGTCAGTCATTGGTGGTACTCAGGATCAAAATATCTACAACATTTCACGGTTTCAGTCATTTTTACCGAAATCCAGAATATCGTTAATTTGGGCTGTTTTTAAAAAAGTGGCCCACTGGCCCTGTAGAGGCCAAACGGTCAATGATTTTTGGTTGTGCCCATTGAGACTTTTTCTCAGGTACACAATATCTATAATATACCACGATTTCAAGGAATTCCACCGAAATCTAATTTTTTTAAGGATTGTGCGGGGTCCTTTGTCATTTCGAAGGGAGACATTGCCCCCTAAACTCTTTTCTCGCGAAAACGACAAAACCCTTATTTCCTACTTTGAAGTCATCTTTGCATCGGCAGAGTTTCGTTTCTTTAATGTGGTCCTTTTAGTCAAGGGACTCTTTGCCCCCTTTAACCTATTTTCCGAAAGAAACAAACAAACAAACAAACAAACAAAAAATACGTGTCGATTTATTTTCGGTCTAGTATATATGTGCTAAGTTTGAAGAAAATCGGACGACGAGAAACCCATGTGAAGGTATCTCCATTACACTTCCACTTTTTGGACTTGACGGGGTTTTGCCCCAAAGTCTTCAATTGACGCTAGTAAATTTATAAATACTGACCTTAGCCAGAGGAGGGGAGGAAAAATTTTAAAATGGCCCCCAATTTTGATTCTTATTTCCTCTTGACCAGCGGTACATTAGACATTAACCATTACCCAGTTCGATTGTCATGAAACCATAGTTGGTTATGATGGGGCCACGGGATGACATCCGAAGGAACATTCAGTGATACCACTGGTTCTAGCAGCCAACTTCAAGAAACGTGCAACGCATTGTTCAGTTGCATTTGTACATTCAGGAAGAACACTGCTATAGCAGTGGTGCCCACCCCCCCTCAAGTCCATGACGCCCCCCTCAATTGTCTATCCGTAGGTGTTCTTCCATGAAAAAAAAAAACTTTTCGATTCATTTTTACACTCCCTCAAACATATTTATATAGATTTTTACCCCCTCCCCAAATATTTCAATGACGCAGTTTGCGTCATAGCCCCCCTTGTGGGCACCCCTGGCTATAGCATCTTCTATGTCAACCTCCATTTTTATGCATAGAGGTATGTTATGCAAATGTTTGATTTCATCGTTCGCTTTTCTGTTAATCAACATATGGAACTATCTCCGAATGAAACAGCCTCTAAAAGTACCGTGTAAAAATAAAAAATGGGACACATTTTGAACAAAAATACTTCGAATGGAATGTTGTATCTACTATAATTACTATAGGCATATTTACTATTTATTATTTCTTATTTGTTCGTACTTACTATTTCAAAACTTATATTTGTCATAATCGTCAATTGCCCAGCCCTTTCATTATAAAGCAAAACAATAAAACATAGTTCAATTCCCTCATGATTAGCATAAGCGACTTCGGCGAAGAAGACTTGGGTTCTACTACTGGTGCACTGTAAAAAAAATGAGGTGTTGAAATAACACAAAATGAGTGTCACTTTAGTGTGTTACTTGTGTTAATTCAGCACCAACCACATCGCCTTCAGAGCATATCAGAAATAATTCGTTACCACCTGGGAGAATTTGCATTGGTATTTATCGTTTAATATGGGGGTGGGATTTAGATTTCTGGGCTTTCGGCATCTAAGGCCATTTAGCCCTTCACGTTTTGAGGGATGACGTCCCTCGGCGAGCACACAATCCGGGGAAAGGGAAGGAAGAAAGGATTGGGGAAGGAAGGAAGCGGCCTGGGACCTATAAGTTAGGTACCACCCCGGCATTTGCCTGGTGTGAATGAGGAAAACCCAGGAAAACCTCATTCAGGGTGGCTGGCCTGAAAAAGCGTTTTACACTTTTTCGACCGAGTGCCCCCACCGGGAATCGAACCCGAGACCGCTCGCACCGGAGGCGAGAGCGTTAGCGACTACGCCACGCGGGGCCACTCGTTTAATATAAGCAAAGCTATTTGGCACTTATGCGAAGTGACGAATAATGTTCTATGTTTTCTGTAATCGGTCACAATAATATTGTTGTAAACCTGTGAATCGTCTGACAAGAGTTGCACAGGCAACAGTTATGTTATCTTCTGTTCATACGTGCTAAGACACAAGAATAACAGATAAAGAAAACAGATGGAAGCACAGCTATCTGTGTAACTGTTGTCAGATAATTTACATGTTTACAACAATATTATTGTGACCAATTACAGAAAACATAGAATGTTATTAGTTACTTGCCATATATGCGAAATATATTTCGCAAAACTTTGCTCGGGCCCGTATCTACGGACGGGCTAGAGGGGGCCGCCCCCTAAATTTTCACTGGCCCCCTAAAATTTTCACAGTTGGCTTGCAAATGAACTATAATATGGTTGGGTCGGGCCCCCCTAATTTCTACCGGCCCCCCTACATTTTGGGGCTGGCTACGGGCCTGGCTTTGCTCATACACAAACAATAAAAAACAGTGCAAATACTCACAGCCAGTAACGAGGTATTTCTGATATGCTCGGAAGGCGATGTTGGCGTTGAATTGACACACAAGTAACACGCTAAAGTGTTAGTCATTTTGTATATTTTCAACACCTTAATTTTTGCTGTGTGGGAACTCAAATACGCCTCACACACACTTCGTGTTGAACGGGACGTTATACTCTTCTCCTTGAGCCTCAGTTAAGGTTTTTAAGATTAAAAATCGCAATTCAGCAGCTACATCGACTATATCAATAAGTTTATTATAAGATCACAAAGTATAGTAAACAGCAATGACATGTGCACGAGGTCGAAGTTACCTTTTGCAAGTAGGCATTGTAAAATGTGAAAATTAAAAAATTACAACTTCGCTGTTAAGTTATTTTAAAATTGTACTTTGGGATAAATTGTTTACCGAAATGTATAAAGTTATTAAAATTATAAGTAGACTAGCGTCAATTATTCCCTTGGCTCGGTTAAGATAAGAAAAAATAGGGTGCTGGTGTAGTTTTGGCGCACCACATTTTGGAAGATTTACAGGTAAAATTGAATACTTTGTATGAAAAGATATATTCATAAGGAACATATTTCTACAGGCGACAAAATTTTATACAAAGTTATACAGTTGTATTTCAGGTTTACAAGTGTAGGGTTACTAATATAATATCATTACAAGTGCTTTACGGTGGATAAAATAAGTGAGGGCATGCGAAAGATAACTCTGGTAGATGTTATTTTCCACCGGCGGTGTATTTCTGCATAGTGTAGAGAAGCTGTATTTTATGTTTACAAGTGAAACGTTAATAGTACAAGCCATGAGAAGTGCTATCGAAACTTCTATATTTGCCAAAATCCACTTCTTTTTCATTATCCTAACTTACGCATATACCCACGCCTGCTCCCTGCTAAAGCGCGTGCCCACCAGCTTTGCCCTACTCTGACTCGGTTAGATAGCATTCGTGCTTTTTAGTGGCCACCTGGCACAGGTTGGTTTGTGCTTTTGCACTGTGGTTATTATGGTGTACATCCGGAAACCATATTTATTCGCAAATCGAAAATTCTTTTCTTCAAATCAATATGGATTTCAAAAAGGTAAAAGTACATCAGATGCAGTATACAATTTAACAGAGATTGTTTGTAAAAATGTTGATAAAGCTGAAAAAGTAATAGCAGTTTTCCTAGACCTAGCTAAAGCATTCGACACAATATCACACAAAATTCTCTTAAATAAACTAGAAAGATGTGGAATAAGGGGTATATCGCTATCTTGGTTTAACAGTTATTTGAAAGACAGAAAACAGGCCGTCCAAATAGGTAATTTTCAAAGCAATTATTTATATGTAAAACAAGGAGTCCCTCAAGGAACTGTATTAGGCCCAATATTATTTTTAATTTATATAAATGATTTGTGTAATTTAAAAATGGACGGGCATATACAATCATTTGCTGATGACACCTCACTTATATTTACTGGTAAAACATGGACAGATGTATTTAAAAAAACTGAAGCAGAAATGAAGAAAGTAAAACAATGGCTTGATAATAATCAGTTAGTATTAAATGCTGAAAAAACCAGGTATATAACGTTTTCACCAACTTTAACAGGACAGCCAGAAAACATGTCACTTAAATTGCATCATTGTCAAAATATTGAAAAATGTAACTGTAGTCCTCTTATTAGTGAAAATAAAGTAAAATACTTAGGTATATTTATTGACAAGCATCTAAAATGGTCTTCTCATATTACACATATCGCCACAATACTAAGAAAATTATTATATAAATTTATTCAATTACGAAACATTGTAAGCATAAAAATATAACGAACTGTATATTATGCTCTGGTAAATAGTATACTTACATATGGTATATTAATTTGGGGAGCTGCTTACCCTACTCATTTAAAACCTCTGATTGTTCAGCAAAATAATATTGTAAGAATATGTTTAAAAAAGGGACTTGAGAGTAGACTAGATAGAATCTATGACCAATTCTCAGTATTACCACTTTCAAAATTATATTTGCAGAAGGTATTAATATATGTTAAAAAGAACAGAAACAATTGGGAAGTAATAAAACATGCGTATATAACCAGAAATGTGGCAAACAAAAATTTAGAAATTAGAGCAACGACTAAATCTATAACTCAACACCAAACATATTACAGAGCATCGAAGATCTATAAGGAACTCCCACTCCGAATCAAAGAAGAAAGTAATTTCAAAACATATAAAAGGTTAATTTTACAATGGTTAAAAGAATTAAAAAGTGTTTAAAAAAACTATTGTTAGTTAAAAGTAAGAATAAACCTCATATGTTACGATAAGAAAATAAATAAAACACGAGAATCAGGCTCACACACAAGCATTTGTTTATGTGAGTCATTTTCTTTTTATTCTTTGCATAAAAAATACAAAAAGAAATTCGCAATATTGAAATAAGTGCATTGAATTAAGTTACCCGACACTGTGAGATAGACATGACTTCTGGAAGTCCGAAGTCCTGTCATCTCTGAATACCGGGTACGTTAAACTCTACCAATAAAGGGAATCAGGAAGTCCGATTTCCTTTAGAGAAGTAATAGCACTTATAAGTAGAAAAGTTACTTGTTAATTTCTGTAGCAGTTATTTTTCTTATTCTTTAATTTTATTTCATTAATATTTTGTATATTGTTATTTTATAATTTAATATGCTTATGTATTTTTTATGTATATTCTTTAGTATATTGGATACATCCAATATATTAATTTTCTTCTTTAAATAAATAAAATAAATAAAATTGTAACTTTTCAAGAATTATCTTTGGTGGCCCCCTTGAATTTTATGTATGCCAAGTGAGATATTTTCATGTCGCCCAGCGCAAACCTTTTAGGAGACAATAACAAGGAAATTACTGAAAGAATTACAATTTTTCAACAATTATTTCTAGTGGTGCGCCAAAACTACATCTGCACGAAAAATAGTAATATGTTCTGTTAGTCAGACACTTTTTACTATTACTGAAGCCCTCTCTGATATCAGTCACCTTTCGATCATTTTTATATATCCCCCTCCACTACCCCAACTTCCTGGGCTGAATTTGGATTTAAACGGCATCGGAAGTGGCACTGCTCATCTCAGGAACCCCGAAAACTATGGATTCGACATTAATATCGGTCATTTTCGATCATTTTTAAATATCTTCCCCTCCTCCTCCCCTAAGTTTCACCGTCAAAGGGAAATGATAAAAAAAAAAAAAAAACATCCTATGCCCGAAACTCATCTATGCTGAAAATTTGTGATCGCTCGGGTGGTTCAAAGGTTATATTATGTCTAAAACGTAATCACTTTCATTTTTTATATATGTATGTCCTCTCCTCTTCCCCTAAGTTGCACCGTCAAAAGGAAATAATAAAAAGCATCCCAGGCTCGAAGCTCATCTACACAGAGAAAAATCCGTTCTGCGGACAGCGGTATATTGTACAAATATACGGAATCCTCTTGTTTACTACAGAAATCAGTATGGAGCACACGTTATCCGTATGCTACATAGGCACTGCCCTTAGGTGTTACATCATGCCATTGCAGGATGTCTGACATCTAACAGTTTTCCGTATATCACATGCATATACTTGTGTTACCTTCGTCAGCTATATGTTATATATGTCCATTTGTATGTGAGATCATGACCGCCTATATTGTTTCATACGGAAAATACGTATAGATGGAACACTTATACAGGAAGTATTATAAAACATGCGTTTTCAGTTATACGTCTGCTGTACGTTAAGTCCAAAAACTACAGGAATTACGCATGTAACCTATCTTTTTAAGTACGCCACTCACTACGTACTTTTTTTCTCAGTGTACGTATGTTCAAAATTTGATCGAGATCGGTCGGGTAGTTCAAGAGTTATTAAGTCATAAACATAGTCACTTTCATTTTTATATGGGCTGTATAGATTTTGAGTATTTTTTTAATTATTAACTTTAATATTATTGTTCTATGACTGGAAAATATTTATATGACTGGAAAATGCATTTTCAAATTCATCGCTTTTAATATTAAAAATCGAAATCAACCTATAAAACATTTCAGGTATTTCTGTTCCTCTTTCAATAATAATAATAATAATAATAATAATAATAATAATAATAATAATAATAATAATAATAATAATAATAATAATAATAATAATAATAATAATAATAAAACATTGCTGATAACCAGTTTCTTGGATAATTTATTTTTCATTGCTGATCAGATCTAATTATGTTGCGAATACCTTCCCCTAGGAGTTAACTAACGTTACTTTCTTTTTCCTTTTTTGCCAAATGATGTTGATTTGCCAAAAGACACTTTCCATCATGGCGGTAGGGAATTCCGTCAAGCAAGTGCCCAATTTGCTTAATTGAGAATTTTACGATTGAGCAATGAAGTTACATGTAATGAATGGCACTATTTTTATGGTTATATTTTTGATGACGAAATATGAGAGAAAAAATAAATTTTACCAAACAATGTTAAATGTTTCTTTGCTTCTTCTCAGAAAATATAGATAAAAATAAAGAGATTATTCAGTTCGTCAGTGTTGCCTCTCAAAGAATAATGTTACAAGTAATCCTAACTCGACATAAAAACTACATAAACTGACATAAAATAAAAGGGAACTTCTGGGTGACGTGGAGATTTGAAATTTGACATGATTATAGCTTTTCGGAACTAACCGACAGGAAAATTGCCAAAAGTGAATATTTTAATTTTTTTAGGGGGTCTAATGTGGCGATAAAGAAATTCCCCATGTTATTCAAATGGACCTTTTTTTGGACCTATAATATCATGTTTTTTGTACTTGCAATTCGAATTAAAACTTGAAATTCGGTTTGCTTGTACGTTTTCTTTACCGTCACCTAAGTAAATCACTAATAATAAAACATTCCAACTTTTAGAGTGTTTTTATGTTCAATTGAAAAATATTTCCCATGTTATTTATATGGGGCATCTTCTATACCAAAAAATATTGTGCACTTCCTGAAAAGCTACAATGATTAAATTTAGCATGATTGTAGGTTTTTGGAACTTATCCAGAAGAAAATTGCCGAAAGTGAATATTTTTAATTTCTAGGGAGTCTAAAGGGGGATGAAGAAATTCCCATGTTATTTAAATTAGTCTTTTTTTTTTTTAACCTAGACCCAATAATATAATATTTTATGTACTTGAGATTGGATAAAAACTTGAAATTTGGTATGCTTGTACGTTTTCGTTAGCGTTATCCAAGTAAACGCCAAAAGTCAAAAATGTCCAGCTATAGAGTGGTCTCATGGGGAACTAAAAAAAAAATTCACTGTTATTTATATGGGATATCTTCTACACCCCAAAATGTTTAGGCACATCTGACAATATTAGAATGATGAAACTTGGCATGATTGTAGCCTTCAGAGACTAACCCACAGGAATATTTTTAGTTTTTAAAGGGTCTAAAGGGAGTGAAGTAATTCCCATGTTATTAAAAGGAACGTTTACTTGGGATACGAAATTTTATCTTTTAGTTAATTAAAATAGGAAAAGAAACTTGAAATTCCGTAGAATTGTGAAATTAAGAGGTACGAGGCCGTAGGCCGAGCAAGCGCGGGGGTCTGGGGACGAAGCCCCTAGCTAGCCGAACGCTACTATATATATAACTCAGAGCCCAAATGTTGCCCCCTGCAGCTCCAAATGACAGCCCCTTAAACATACATCGTTTTCTGAAGAAAACTCGGTTGAAACTACCTAAAATACTGCTTGTATGGGAAGATTTGATATATAATCCAGTGACAACTGTAACAACTTAAACAATGATAATAGCAAAGTCAGGCGAGTAGCACAGAAAGTTAGGGCTTAGTGAAATGAAACTAGGTATATAAACTCATCATTACAAATAAGCAGATACGTGCTCAAATGTTTATGAAAATTGTGGAATGAAGCATTTCTTGTGACTATTTTCATCCGAATTAAAAGAGGCTTCCACAAATGAGAGAAAAGCATCTTTAGGGCGGAGTTTCTTCGACAAGCCATCAATATACATCTGCTAGGCTAGGATTTCGTCACAGAAATCAACCCTGCACTATTCGAAACTGTAGACGAAAAGTGTGGCAATGACCGCAAAAGGGATTCCCCAAAAGTCTCTGAAGTAAAGGTACGTCAAACTAATCATAGACTGAAGAGTGCATAACTAAGAGCCTGGAATTTCTTGTTTGCAAGTCGATATTGCAATCAGATTCGACATGACTAAAGAGTTTTACATGTTATGTGTGGCTGAATAACCATGGAGAAGTGCCTATAGTAGACATGCAACCAGGGGATAAAAGTGAGGGAGAATGCTGGGAACGCCGTCCCACGCCTCCAAAAAATATATACGTCGTCCATCAATCAGTTAATAAAAAAATTACAATGGGCAAAGATATGCAGGGGGACGACGTGACGTCATGCCGCTACCTACCGCCCCCCCTACCTTTTCAGATCCACTTTTACTCCTGCATGCAACAAATCTCGTGGACCGTACAACTACATGGCTTCTTACGTATTTGTCTTCAGGTGAACACACGACATCCGTAGGCGCTTTCAATCTACGATCTTAGATAGTACAGGTTGCTTTCTGTGACGAAATCATAGACCGCCAAGTGTATGTTGGTAGCTTGTTGTGTCGCTCTAGAGATGCTTTTCTGTTATTTCCGGCAGCCATCTTACAGGAAACTATACAGTTCGGATGTATTTTTATAACTAAATGGAACCACATGACTGCGTGGTAAAGCGGTTACTTCTCATTTGTGGGGTCCGTGGTTGAATCCCCGGCTAAGTAAGTTTGCGGTGGACATCTTGTCGTTGAATTTTCTTCGGGTATTTCTATTTCCTCCCACATTCACATTCCACCGATTATTTCATTAACATTCACTTGCCTTAATTATTCATTTCCATAATTGTGCAACCTTAAACTCATATATTTTATGTCATTCATAATTGAGAATATTGTTCGTATTTTGGTGTGAAGAATCACTTCCAATATTTATGGCACGGAGTTCATTAACATCCTGTACGCAAAACGTTTCTTACACTTCTAGCGTTTGTGACTATTGTAACTCGGTCGGAAATTAATATTAAAACCTGAAGTAGTTAAATATACAGCGCTGAGCAAGAATTCTAAGGCAACAGTGTAGCATTCCAAATTATCTTAGTATTCAAGTTTACTCTTTCGAGATGGTTACATAAAGGAAAGAAAATTACGAGTAAACCAACATTTCTATTAATAGGTGCAATAGCAGTTCATTAGTTAATTTTCACTTAACTCATATGAGAATGTTGTTCAAAGTCGTTTGTGTATCATCAATAGGAAGTTATCAACATAGAAGGTGGATATTGATCAATTACAGCTTTCGTTTATATTAGGTAATGATGAATAGCACGTTCACCATATTTGGAAAATTAAAAGTGAGTATCCTGTATCAGAAAGAAACAGTATTGGCTAATATATGCAAGTGGCGTATCTATAAAATAAATAATTGTGATAAAAAATAGACAATAAAAATGAACACCATGTACTGTGCAATGCAAGGATCTTATAAAATAGAGGATCTGCCCTTACAACAAAATCTTGAAGCCATACCTCACAGCTTCGCCACCCCTACTCTGCCCACTCCGCCCAATAGGATCGCAAAGTTTTGAGCCAACAATCATGGCGGAAACGAAAATGGCCAATCAGACGATGGCGGAAACGAGAGTAGCCAATGAGACGTGCCGATGCTCGGTTGTTTTCTGGCTTCATCGATTTAATAGGATGACGATTCATATGGGCAGATCCTCTCTTTATAACATCCTTGGTGCAATTCAATCGTCCACAAGTAAAGCACTGTTATGGTCTGAAAGATGAAGGTGTTTTACTTCCTGTTCGGAAGCATCCCCAAGTGTATTTTGTTTCTAATCGTGAAATGCGATAAAGTACCTACCTTAAGAATTTCTATCAGGTCTGTTGATTAACGGGTGTATCGTTAAGGGGTTAGGGGAGTTCAAAATATATGCAGAAAATATAGCATCTTATATATTGTTTGATTTTTTTATTAATAATTATAAGTTGGTAATGATACACTGATCAAGTCTGACGCTGCGATAATTGTGAGAAATCGTGTAGAAAAAAATAGAGCAGTGATACATTCATAAGTGTATTAACTCTTATTATCAATTAAGGAGGAGATTAATAATATTAAAAAATCGTATAAACAATTACCAAATGATTTAAACACATCTCTGAACAAGGGCGCCAATTTCTCTGTAAATTTGGGGGGCCCATTCACACGCAGAAAACATATATAAGGATTTTAAGACAAAATTGCATTCAAATTATGCTAAATATTGTAAATTTACAAGTACAATGAGGGAGCCCACATGAGCTTTGGGGGGCCGGGCCCCTTCGGCCCAGCCAGGATCGGCGCCCTTGCCTTTGAATCCTACTTACGAAAAACTTGAAACTATTAAGAAATCACGGTGAAACACTGAAAATATGTACTGAACTAATTCACAATAAATAAAAAATAAAAAAAAAATCAGATCATTAGATTACAGAAGGAAATTGATCAGCTTATTTGAAAATAAATTATCTATTTCAATACGGTAGAAGGAATACTACAGAATTCTATGATATTCCAGAATTAGAAGATGAAAATGTTGTTTCAGTTGTCAAACATGTAGACCTGCATTAGATCTCTCAGTAAGACCTCCTATACACTATGAGATAAATCCTAGGAAGTATCTTAGGAAAAATGTTACGACATGTCTCGGAGAAAAATCCTACCCTTTTGTGCCACACACGTGAAGATTTTTTCTGTCTAACCGAATGAGTTTCCGAGATATTATTGGATTACGTGCTTGAGAAATTCAAATTTTAATACTACAGTACTTTTATTACGAAGTATTAAACTCACAAGTGCAGCGCCCACACATTTAGCTTTCTTGTGAAAGGTTCTTTCAAATTTATATTACACATTTCTTCCGTAAATTTCACAACTTTGCGAGATCTAAAATAGGATAGCACCAGAATAACTACGCTCATGTTTTTGAATATAATGGGATAGTTCTATTTAATTTAATAAAAGTGCAAGATTGATGAATTCCTATGCTAACTACACTGCACATCCTACTGATATTAATACTAGGCGCCATATTGTTAAATTGCACACCTCTAAAAAAATGCATAAAAATCAGAAGAAAAATTTGCAAAACATACCTCATCAGTTCCTGCACCACTCTTCCTTTTGTGAAATTTGTTTTCACTTTCTCCGAAATAGAGTGTGCTGTAAACAAAAGAAATTTGATAGATCGTTTAGAACGCATATATTTTAATCACGCTCGACTCTAACCATAGAAGTTAAGTACACGGTCCTGATTGGTTGAACTTATCTGTTTCTCGCTACGTAGCTTACATATAGCAGAAATCAAACGTCAACTGCTGTTGGTCCTCTTAACCGAGCACGCTAGCGCACGGTCTATTAAAGAAAATAGCTTTAGAATCGTTCAGAAAGCATATATTTTAATCACGCTCGACCCTAGCCATAGAAGTTAAGTACACGGTCCTGATTGGTTGAACTTATCTGTTTCTCGCTACGTAGCTTACATATAGCAGAAATCAAACGTCAACTGCTGTTGGTCCTCTTAACCGAGCACGCTAGCGCACGGGCTATAAAAGAAAATAGCTTTAGAATCGTTCAGAAAGCATATATTTTAATCACGCTCGACCCTAGCCATAGAAGTTAAGTACACGGTCCTGATTGGTTGAACTTATCTGTTTCTCGCTACGTAGCTTACATATAGCAGAAATCAAACGTCAACTGCTGTTGGTCCTCTTAACCGAGCACGCTAGCGCACGGGCTATAAAAGAAAATAGCTTTAGAATCGTTCAGAAATAATATATTTTAATCACGCTCGACCCTAGCCATAGAAGCTAAGTACACGGTTATGATTGGTTGAACTTACCAGTTTCTCGCTATGTAGCTTACATATAGCAGAAATCAAACGTCAACTGCTATTGGTCCTCTTAACCGAGCACGCTAGCGCAGGGCTATAAAAGAAAATATCTTTAGAATCGTTCAGAAAGCATATATTTTAATCACGCTCGACCCTAGCCATAGAAGTTAAGTACACGGTCCTGATTGGTTGAACTTATCTGTTTCTCGCTACGTAGCTTACATATAGCAGAAATCAAACGTCAACTGCTGTTGGTCCTCTTAATCAAGTACGCTAGCGCACGGGCTATAAAAGAAAATAGCTTTAGAATCGTTCAGAAAGCATATATTTTAATCACGCTCGACCCTAGCCATAGAAGTTAAGTACACGGTCCTGATTGGTTGAACTTACCAGTTTCTCGCTATGTAGGTTACATATAGCAGAAATCAAACGTCAACTGCTGTTCGTACTCTTAATCGAGTACGCTAGCACACGGGCTAGTAAAGAAAATCGGTTGAACCAAGCTGAGCCTATTACATCACTACCTGGATTGGGCTTCTGCTTGGGCACAAAACTTCGACCGTGCAGGTCTCAGCCTTGATGGTAAGAACTACGGACATACTTATATTGCTGCTCACGACATTTGAGGCTGTCTAGTTATACAAATCCATTGTTGTCTTGTTAATCGAGACGAGACGAGACGCGAGCAGTGTCCCATCTCGTGAACAACACTAAAAAAAGATCCACATTACAGCTTACACTTCTCATGTCTTTCGCTTTCCAATATAATCAGGTTATTTTTTCAAAACAAGTTAAAAAGAGCTGAGCGAGCGAGCCATTTATCAAACACGACATTTGTTAGTATAGTCCACGCGTAAAATGTTAGAATATGCACTTCCCATTTTCATCATTCCTAAATGAACAATGAAATGAAATGAAATGAAATCTTTAAGTTTTACGTCCCACGATTATGCCGGTGAGGCTAAAGGAGACGGTGATGATGAGAGATGAGTGAAATGGTGGAATGAAGAAAGTGGGAGGAAACGGGAGAACCCCGAGAAAACCCACGAGCACGGTGTTTGTCCACCACAAAGTTCACTTGGCGGGGGTTGGGATCGAACCCGGGACCCCAAGCACCAGAGGTGAACGCTCTACCACTGAGCCACCGCGCCCCCCATAAATGAACAATGCATCACCAAATATGTACAGTCTGTGACAAAATTAAACAGCATATTTTATACAGCTTTTCCATACACTTAAAACATTCTGCTTTCTTTTACCAGATATCTCGTATAAATATATTTCTGAATTACAAATAGTTAATATTTAAACCTTATTAAAAGGAATTTCATTCATTACGTTTTTTAAACAAAAGAGGGCCAAAGTTAATTCTGTATGCAATATAGCTCTTATCTTAATTTATAAGATGAATAACTCACATCGTCGACTGCTTCTTCAGGGTTTACAAGAAATTATTAGAAGATGTAGGCAATCAAGTCAACATTAATCTATTGTATTCAGGAAGTAACTTTTCCGCCTCTTTAGAAATCAAGTTACTTTCAGCTTAAAAAAAAAAAAAAAGTCGTCATATGTAAAGCATCTAGTATTTGCGAACATTTCTATACAATGGGATAAAATGTGTCAATGTTGTTTGAGATCTTCCATTGTGTATTGTCGTTCTACTTTGATTTCCACACCTCAAATCAGGAAATGTAATTATGGGACAAGTTAAAATGTATGGTAGAACTGTGTACACTTATTAACTTCAGTACTAGGGTTATCTTTATAAGTCTAGTAAGGTAAAGGTAACTTAACGACTCGGAATGGATTCCTCAATATTTGTAAGGATGTGTTTGTTCTGTGTTTTTTCAATTCCCAAACATTCTTCTAGATCACATGCATTAATATTTTACCTTAACGCTGGCTAGAGACCTGCACGAGCCGAATTTTTCGGCCGGAGCCCAATCCAGCCCGAATGTACCTAGACCCGGCCCAGCCTGGGCCCGAAAAGTTTTGGAGAGTTTCGGCCCGAGCCCAGCCTGGCCGATAAATTTTAAAAGTTTCATTTTGTAACTTTTTTTACGGGCATACTTCTTCAACGTTTGCCTTTATTCCAATTATCGTTTAACGAAAGTCAATAATTATTAAAGAATTGCAATTAATCGGCCCCAGCTTGTCCTGACCTGAAGAGAAATCGGTGTCCGCCCGCCCACGCAAGCCCGGCCCGTGCAGGTCTCTAACGCTGGCGAGAAGGATTTCTTTGTTTTTCAATTCTTATTCCAATTATAGTGGCAATGCCTACGGCTTCTTCAAAACATAATTTTTGAATTCACTGTCCCTTATCGAGTCTGGGCACTGAATATAGCATTATTTATTTATTTATTTGGCCATGGATTATTTGTTCACGAAATTTGTTTCACATGCGTCCAGTAGACTACTTACCGAGAAATAAAGTATCACATATAAGGTGAATGAGCTAAGCCGAGGCACCAAGTACAGCATTTTTTTTAATCATTAGCCCACCAAATTTGGTCAAGATCAGGCCAACAATTATCGAGAAATAAAATATCACGTATAAGGCGAACCGAACCGAGTGGAGCCTATCTTTGGCCCAGTCCAGCTACCAAATATAACATTTTTTATTCATTTGACCATGGATTATTTGCTCACCAAATTTGGTTCCTATCTGGGCAGTACTTATCGAGAAATAAAGTATCACATACAGACATATATAGCCTATATGCATGCATACACTGTATAGAAGCTCCCGTACGCTTATGCCGGTATCTAATAAAATACTAGCATTGTGGATAAAGACATATGTTATTGGGAAGATGATGCTTTTGCAATATGTCAAAGCCCTAAATGGGGAAAAATAATACCTTTTTTCTTTTTGTCGTACCTATATATAGGTTTACGATATCTTATTTCATGGTCTTTATTTTTCGCATTTGAATGTAATAACATGAATATAGATAGCTCAAATCTCATTTTAAAATTGCGATTTGTGACGATGTGTGTTTTCTAGTTCGTATCTTAAGAGGCCTCATCCCGGCGAAATTAAAATACCGCTAACTTTACAGTAATTATGTGATATCTTCAAATAGATAAAATATAATGGAAATGTGGGATAAGAGCGCCCTAGAGGTACCGTTATCACAAGTCACCTAGTGGCTTTCAGTTTTCAGCCGTTTAGAAACGCGAAAATAAATGCCGATTTTCAAAATGGCTCGGAATCGAAAACAGATAAGTGAATCATGATGACAGTATCTTCTGTAATGTTATATTGTCTAGGGCGCTCTTGTTCCACATTTCGATAATATTTTTTCTATTTGAAGAAATCACATAATTACTGTAAATTAGTGGTATTTTAATTTCGCTGGGATGATGCCTCTTAAAACTTCCTGCTGACCACGGCTCAGCGTCAGTTGATCTGAATTACCATTTCAAAAGAGTTTAAAAGAAAGTTTACAACTATGATTTCATTTCAAATTTAGCATTAAACGAAATTTTAAACTGGGTAAACTATTAAATCGTGCATTTAAAACTCGGAAACTTCTGAAGTAACATAATACCTCTTCTACAGAGAAGGCGTGATAGGGCTACTTATTATCTCCTGACCGACAAAGGAATAACAATGGTTTTAACCACAGTGTAAGTTTTGAACAAATTGGTGAAGACTATCCAGAGATTAGTGATTAGAATTTCTGTATAGATGGCAACATTTACACATTCTGTTCTAGTCTTTCATCAAAAATATGAAACTAACTGCTATATAATACAACCTGTTTCTTTTATTCGTTATAATAATACTGTAATAAAACTGTTTTAGGAAGATAAATTGCAAATAGCAATCAGACAGCAGGACGCAGTTACAAAGATAAACCCTTTGCAAGCTTCTTTCCTCGAGCGCTTCAGAAACAGTAAGTCCATAAACATTTTGTCAAATGGAGTCAAGATGGGCGTTTGATAGTGTTAATTTTAATAACCCGTTGCTTCTTTAGTTCTTAAATGAGTCATAAAATCTCATTAAGCAGTCATTCCAGGTTCCTGGTCATGTTTTTTTCCCTCCAAACAAAAAAACCAAAAGGAACATTCCATAATGAAAATGGCCTGCTTCGTTTCCACAATGAAGGTTGATTAAATTGGCGAGAAAGCCCAGAATGGAATTGCTTGTTTAAACAAGATGAACTCACAACATTATACGATCGGTTGTTTTTGCTTATTAGTTCAACAATTTTCAATTTTAAAATGTCAATGAAATTATGACGTAACGAAGAGATCGTATTAGTGAATGATAGGCAACATAAAACTTCGTGAATTGTTTTAAATAATTCTATCAGCATGCCAACTATACGTATTGAAGCACCAGGAAAGAATAAGGGACAAAAATACAGAGTCGTATAGAAAAATATGGACAAATATTTTGAACCTTATAGTGGCGTATTTAGGATTTTGTTTCGGGGGTGCTATGCAGAACACGTGAATAAGCACTCATATTTTTCCTTTTCACCCTTTAAAACCCAGACACACTAGGGAAAGCAGGGTGGCAATTGCCCATTTATCGAATACATTTTAATCGATTGTCTACTAAACATTAGGAAAAAACGTGAAATTCGTGTGTCGGCGGACTATCTTATCTCCCTAGGCAAATCTGAAATGACGCTTCTGCAAATACACGCTGAATATTTGTAATCCCATTTCGACTTAAATGATTTCATTTTAGAAAAAAAAATGAAAATATTCAGTTTTATCTGTGTACGTTTTTACCTGAAAGAAAATGTTGAGACAAGTTGAAGCTGAAATATACTGATTGCATTTTTAATGGCAAGAATTGCAGACTGGTGAATCTTATGTGATATGATACACATAAACATTTAGCAGAATCTAACCTTTTATTCTATTCATAGAAGAAAAAGGAAACTCCTCTTGGCTTACTTAATTTCCCGGGCTACTTATTAATCCCTCTTAATTTTCTTTAATTCAAACATTTACCTTTATTTATAACTAAACGATGTAAACATTCTTTTACTATAATAACTAAAGTCCCGTTATGTTGATATCCGTGCAAGTTAGTATGAAACACCAGTTTCACTTATCAGCTCCTCTTAGTTTTGGTGTTACTGACGACGTCCGACTTGAATCGCAAGTAACAACGGTCGAAAGTATGATAGGAGAAACGAAAGAAAGTAACAACTAAGAAAAAGAAACAGAAGAGTAGAGTGGATTAGACGAAAGAAAGAAAAAAGAACACAGCTCTTACATAAAATAAAATTTGACAAATACAGCATTATTTCTGAACAAAGAGCATAAGAAAATGGAAAGTAAATGAAATTCCTAGAAATGGTAAGAAGGTATTATTGTTGCACGTAGAATGCGAGAAATTAACAAATTTATGTCCGGGGAGGGGAGGGGAGGGGAGGGGAGGGGAGAGACTTGATTGCGATAGCCCTCCCTAAATACGCCACTAGAATCTTATATGCGGACGCACAAGTTCAAAAATGATAAACACGCAGGAGTTCTAAAACTCATCTTCCTGTAGAATTTCTCCATTGGTATTGGTATTTGTCCATCTGTTTCACAATAACTCTAAAACTTTTATGTATCTTCGTATATGTCCTCCTTTTACTTGCAGAAATAACCTTATTGTTTGGGGTTGCAATCCATCAAGTACACTATAAGAGGGAGGGGGAGGTTAAAGTTAGAGTTGCCAACCGTCCTGTATTTTGCCGGAGCGTTCGGTTTTTGATCTTGTCCGGTGTCGGTGCGATCTCAAAACCGGACGTTAAATGTCCGGTAATTTTTCCTCTTACTAGTCCTACTCTCTGTTCCATTCAGATTGCTTTGGAATGTTGAAAGGAATCGTTTGTCGATGAACATGGTTTAAAGCAGGGCTTATTATAACTCGCTCTGAAAAGTTGAAGGCAGGAAAATTTACTGAACTCATCAAAACTGCTAAAGGTCAATGACAGTAGGACATTTTCAAGAGCGCGGCTAGCACTGGTTCATCCTCAGCTACATCTTCCAACTAAATAATGCATCCAAATCCGGTAAAACCCGGTAGGAAAAAAGAAATGAAATTTTTGAGTTTTACGTCCCACGTATATGCGGGTTAGGCTAAAGGAGACGGTGATGATGAGTAATGAATGAAACGGTGGAATGAAGAAAGTAGAAAGAAACGGGAGAACCCCGAGAAAACCCACACACACGGTGTTTGTCCACCACAAAGTTCACTTGGCGGGGGCGGGGATTAAACCCGGGACCCCAAGCACCAGAGCTGAACGCTCTATCACTGAACCACCGCGGCCCCTAAAAGTATGTAGGAGCAGGCCCGTAGCCAGCCCGAAAAAGTAAGGGGGGCCCTGTGGAAGTTAGGGGGCTCCCGATCCAAAAATATTAGTTCATCCCATATTATAGTTCATTTGCAAGCCTACCGTGAAAATTTTAGAGGGGGTCAGTAAAAATTTAGGGGGGGGGGCCCATAGACCTCCCTGGATACGGGCCTGTGGAGGAGTTATGACACATTACCAGCCCAGCGAAACTGGTAAGACTTATTTTTCAAGTATATTTTGTGCATGCCATAATTATGTTGCCAATTATATTTGCTTTTCTTTTTTAAAATACTATGTATTATTGATGATAGATAGACTTCAGAAACTGTGTGTGGCGACTCAACCTAAACTGGAATAAGTAAGTTTAATAAATGCTTCAAAAGTAACTAAAGTTATTAAATTCGAACTCCGAATCGCTCAATTTTATGTGAAGTAGACTCTAACCACTTTCAGGTTATTCACATTTTTGACTACCGATGTCACAATCTTAAGAGTGTATCTGCTCCAGGAGGGTGTCCGCTATTTCCATTTTCAAAAGTTAGCAACCATAGTTAAAACTAAGAAATAAAATATACTCCCTGTAGCAGTGTTATAGGCCTATATGTACACTTATGTCCAAAATTATTGTCGCATGTCTATAAATATGTTCTTGTACGAATATACAGTAAAAGCTCTTTATTCGCGGGGTATATGTTCCATAAATATGCCGTGAATACAGCAACCGTGAATACGGAATGGTAATTTATATAGGATTATAGGGGATACGTTCCTACGTAACATAATAAAAAAAACAAATACATATATAAAAAAATCAATTTACTCTAATTGAAGTTTTTGACCATATTGATTAATTATTATCTTCAGGCTTCGGCAATGGTTTGAAGAATTTTGTAATTTTTTCTTGCTTGGCAGTTTTTAAAAGCTCCTTCAATTCAGACTGATATTCAGCAGTGGCATTAGCAATTTGCCTCTTAAAAATAAGACTTCGTTCCATAGACGGATCAACTTTCATAAAGAAATCACAAAGCTCATTTGCAATTCTTAAACCTTCATTAAGATTTTCAAATTAAATGTTACGCTTCCAGTGCTTGTTGAAGCCTCTTCTTCAATGGGCTGTGAATTTAACATTTCCTCCAAGTCGGTTTCAGTCAAATCTTCATCTTGCGATTCAAGCAATTCCTGAATGTCACTTGATTCTATCTGTTCGAACCCATCTCGTCCTATTCCATTCGCAATTTCGGCTATGTTTGCAGTCAAAGTTTGAATTTGTACACATTCTTCGTCATTTTCCGTAGTCAGAGCAGGCCACAGTTTTTTCCAGCATGACTTCAATGTGTGTGGCTTCAGTTCTTCCAGTGATTCTTTTATGTTTACGTTGCATTTTGCTATGTCAAATTTCTTCCAGCATTCCATAACATTCACATCAGGATTACATTCCATATTATCCAATACGATTTTGAAGGTTCGTCTAATGTAATAGAGCTTAAAGGCCTGGATTATTCCTTGGTCCATAGGTTGAAGCAAAGCCGTCGTGTTGGGAGGTAAAAATGTCACTTTTATATTTGGTTGCATAGTTTCAAGTTCGCGAGGATGACCTAGTGCATTGTCCAAAACTAAAACTGCTTTAAAGTCTAAATTGTTTTTTTTTTTTAATAAGTTTCAGAAACAAAACAATTTCGGAACATGTCACAAAAAATAGCGCTTGTAACCCACGCTTTCTTATTAGCACGCCAAAACATTGGTAGGTCGTCCTTCTTTTGATTTTTTAAAGCTCGAGGATTTAACGATCTGCAAAGCATCAGTGGTTTAATGACACAATCTCAAGATGCATTAGAACATAGCAGTAGTGTAACTGTATCCTTTGCAGCCTTAAATCCAGGAGCAGACTTCGCTTTTAGAAATGAGTATTTTATTTGGCATTCTCTTCCAAAACAGTGAAGTTTCGTCTGCATTAAATACTTGCTCAGGTTTGTATCCTCCATCAGCTACTAAGTTTGCAAATTCTTCTGGATATCGTTCTGCTGCAGCAGTGTCTGCAGATGCAGATTCTCCAACGATTTTAATGTTATGCAATGATTGTCTCACCTTAAATTTATTGAACCAACCTTCCGATGCGTGAAATCCTCCATCTGTACATTCATCACTATAACTACCATTAGGTTCTTTAAAATGAGCGTAAAGACGCTTTGCCTTCTCCTGGAGACCATTAGACCAGTCAGGGGCACCCTTTTTTGGTTGCGGTCTTCGATCCATAATGACAACGCCACTTCCATTTTTTCTATTGCTGGATCACGAACAATTTTCGCTTATAGTGAAGTTGAAGCTACAGACTACCTTATTTTATCTTCGGATTTTTTTATCGATCGTACAGTTTATTCGTTGACATTGAATGAGCGTGATATGGATGCAAACGACTCTCCAAGGCGTAAACGATCAAGCATTTCTATTTCCACTTTAAGCCGTAACACAGATTTTTTTCGTGTCGAAACTCGTTTCTCATTTATTTTAGTTGACATTGCAGTATAAATTAGAAAGACAGCGGTAGAGACGTGTTACTCGATCACACTTTTTGTAACGAATGGAAAGGCGAAAGAATAAAACACGCAAAGCGGCTCTTACCAAAGGACGGAACGTCTAATAATGTGGCGACATTTAAAAATATACTTTATTCATTGAGTAATAAGGTTGTTTTCATTCTGTTTGTTTACATTCTCAAAAACACCGATCGCGGCTAAGGCGGCTTATGTCAAAATCCGAACCAATACAGCGGCGATATCATTTAACAACATACTTTAGGCAAAGTTGTAATAAGGTCTATTTTACATTTTATTAGTCCATTTGACGGCGTTTACAAAGGATATTGGGTTGGATACCTATTGGAATCCTTTTTATTATTATGTATGTACGTACTGATTAGATCCGCGAATAAAGAAATCTTTAGCCGCGAATATAGGAATTGGGTCGCGTTTTTAATCCGCGAATAGTGAAAACGCGAATGAAGGAAGCGCGAATAAGGAGCTTTTACTGTAATTTGATAACGTATTCGTCCGGTATTTCTTGCAATGTTACTACGTGTATAATCGGCAAAGACATGTATGTGTCAAATTTCATGTCAAAAGAGCAGTAAATAAGAACAATAAAACAAAAATGGAACTTTCTTGTCTATTTAGCAACATTTTGTTTCAGTCACTCTAATTTTCGTATTTATAATTCTTTTCCTATGAAATTTACCACAAATATACATTTCCCGATTATACACATAGTATCAGTATTAAAAGTACCCTGCAAAATCATTATCAAATTATATTCTTACAAGAAGACAGTTATAGATATGCGACAATCATTTTTGGACATGAGTGTACATGCATGGCAATTTTCCAACGTATACTATGCAAAAAAATAAATCAATTATAACAAAAGTTAACACGTTTTCTTTTTGACATTCGGAACATCCCCCACTACTTAGGGCTAAAATTTGTGAAGAATGAAACCGTAAAATTCATTCTTCCACTTAATTTAAACAAAAAAAAAAAAAAAATCTTCCACGATAATTTTCGTTAAAAAAATCGATTTTGGGGTAACATGTTGAACATTTTCTTTGAGGTTTCCCATTATTATCTCTGCAGCGGGTTAAAATCAGTAAAGAATAAAGCAGTGGATTTACTAACGTTTATCAAACCAAAATAATCATATCTGAAAATCATAATAAAACTCATAGCAATCGTTAGTGCTACGTTAATGCTGGTTATTGCAACAAGTAGGGCTAGAACGTTAGCGCTCCTAAGTGCGGAAAGTTATTAACAAATAACAGTATCGATTTTACCTTAATGTCAAGCCAAAATCGCCACTTTTACTAAAAGCTTCGCGAAAGACTAAAATGATGTCAATCGTTAGTGCTACATTAGTGCTGCTTAGTGTTACAAGTACAATCAAGCCATAAATGACACTCTTACAAATAAGATTTGCGGAAAACGAAAATGGTGTCAATCGTTAGTGCTACACTAGTGCTCTTAAATACGGAGAGTTATTAACAAATTACAATGGAATCCTTGGAAGACATCAAGCCCAAATCACTACTTTTACAAATAAACTTTCTGAAAAATGAAATGGATACGGTGTTGTTTACACCTTATATACAGGGTGGTCCATTTTAATCTTTCCACGGAAATATCTCGAAAACGGTTGAACATAAATGAACCAAACCAAAATTCAAATAGGAAATACCATGAGGCACATGGAATAGTGTTGTCGGTGAGCTCCCCAGGGTCACCCTTCATGGGAGCTCAGGCCCTACTAAAAATTTTAAATGGAAACATGGAGCGAGTGATACTCATTCAATAGGTCTCTAAACACTAAATATTGTTGTGGCAAAAGTTTTTCCATATGCGTTACCGTTTTCAAAATGGTCCCCAAGACATGGTGAATGTATCAGGTAAAACGTCCACTACCACTAATATGGAAGTGTTTGGAGATAAATAAACAGAATAAAAAAGTGAAACAGGAAAATGGAATGGGGCACGCCGAATGCTGTTGTGGCTGTGACCCCCAGGGCCACCATTCATGGGGGCTCAGGGCCCAACTTCGAAATTTTAAATGGAAACATGGGTCGAGTGATACCTCGTTCGATAGATCCTCAAGTATTAAACAACGTTGTGACAAGTGATTTTTTTAATATGGATCACCATTTTCAAAATGGACTCCAAGACATGGTGCCTGTATCAGATGAAATGTCCAATACCACTAATATGGAAACGGTTGGAAATAAATGAACAGAATAAAGCTCGTATAGGAAACCACAGAGGGATTTATCATTCTACGGCTTCAGAATGATGAAACAGAGAAAAAGATGATTAAAGTACGTGACATAATGCAAAGTAGGAAATCTAATTCTTAGAAAATCATTTTTCCGACCTCCCTCCGTAAGTGGGTGAAGCGGGTACGAATGGAACAATCTCAAATGAGAACCCGACTTTTGCTTGCAATAGGTATACCTAGGTAGTATGTCTGATACATTTGTGTGTACAATTGACTGGTATTTTAATGAATAAAAATAAGTTGAAATTCGGTTTGAAGGGTAACAATTATTTGTATTACAAAATATTATTTGGCTGGAAAAACGAAGCAAGTGGAATGCGAAGCGAAGGCTGTAATAATACATTTTTGAAATTTGAAAACATTTTACCCGCCCCTGAATATAACGCAATATGTGCAAAATATTTGGGAGGCATCTGCATCGGTATGTGCTGCTTCGTTACTGAGGATCACAACCTGAACTTACCGCTGAAAGCTAATCGAATATGTAGGCTTAACTGTGAACAACATTTCAGTGAACCTCATATTTTATCTCTTAAATTTCCCTCGCAGGTGGTGTTGGGGAGGTTGAAAATGGACATGCAACTTTATCCGCCCGTTATGACAGAGATTGTCCTTGTCTTTCTGTTTCACTAAATGAATATCGGGAAGGTACCTTCTGTACTGCCACGGCCGTTGACTTTCCACATCACTAATCTGTGATCTGTGTATTAGATAACTGCACAAGTTATGTCAACGTCTATTCACGTTCCTGAACTTTGCGCATGAAGACTGAAGCTCCAAGCAAAGCCCTCAAATGTTTATCCATCTGAAATATTTACTGTTAAAGAATGAAAATAATTAAAACAGTGTTATTTGAATTATTAAATAACACTGTACTAATACTTTGTACACAAAAACGTTAGTCAGAAACTCTCATCGAAAAGACATTTATCGGATATAGGTGACATGTCTTGGTGGTTATTTTGAGAACGGTGACAAACATGAATAACATTTTTCCACAGTGCTCTTTAGTTTCAAAAGATCTACTGAACGAGCTATAAGTAGCCTATGTTATTTTGAAGTTGGGCCTTGGGTCCCCATAAAGGGCGACCCGTGGGTCACCGCGACAACACTATTCAATGTGCCTCATGGCATTTCCTATTTGAGTTTTTGTTCGGTTCACTTATGATCAACCGTTTTCATATTAGTGGTACTGCAAGTTTTATCTGATACAAGCACCATGTCATGGCGGCCATTTTGAAAACGGTGACCCACATGAAGAATCTTTCGCCACCAAGTTTTATTTTTTTAAGGTTTTAAAGATCTACCGAACGAGGTATCACTCGCCCCATATTTCCACTCAAAATTTTAAAGTAAGGCCCTGGACACTCGTGAAGGGCAGCCCTGGGTGGCACCGCGACATCATTGGACGTTCCCCATGCCATTTTCTTGACTCAATTTTTGTTCTGTTCATTATCTCCAACCGTTTTCATATTAATGGTAGTGGAAGTTTTATCTGATACAGGCACCATGTCTTGGCGGCCATTTTGAAAACGGTGAACCATATGAAAAATCTTTTGTCATATCACTGTTTAGTGTTTGGAGATCTATCGAACGAAATATCACTCGCCCCATTTTTCCATTTAAAATTTTAAAGTTGGGCCCTGGGACCCCATGAAAGGCGGCCCTGGAGGCCACCGCGATAACACCATTCGATATGCCCCAAGGTATTTCCTGAATTTTGGTTTGGTTCAACTATGTTTAACAGTTTTCGAGATATTTCCGTGGAAAGACTAAAATGGGCCACCCTGTATATATAACGGGTGTTCAGAAAGTAACTATGCAGTGGCATGTTGTGGTGTGCTAAGTGATTACTGATATGATTGCAACTAGTAATACAACATTTTCCATTGTTTAACATATTTGAACTATATTTGAACTCTTTATTTGACCAGGTATTTGTTCACAGAACCGGTTTGATTGTAGACCAACGTCTTGTATGACATCATTGTGATCCAGGTCATTATGCTTGAATGAAGACAAGTTTACCTCAGCAGTAGAAGTTGTATTTGCACTTCTTGCCTCCACCGGATAAAGGTGGCCATTTTCCACTGGGCTCGGTCGGGCTCGCGCTCACCTGTCTCAGCTGGGCTCGTACTCACTCGGGCTCGCGCTCATCTCTCTGGACTGGGCTCGCACTCACTCGGGCTCGCGCTCACCAGTCTCAACTGGACTCGCGATCACTAGCGCTCGCGATCACTCCTCCCAACTGGGCTCGCGCTCACTCGCGCTCGCACTCACTAATCTTATCTGAGCTCGCACTCACTCGGGCTCTCGCTCATCTCTCTCGACTGGACTCGCACTCACTCGGGCTCCCGATCACTTCTGTCCACTGGGCTTGCACTCACCCGGGCTCGCGCTCACTTTTCTCAACTGGACTTGCGATCACTAGCGCTCGCGATCACTTCTCCCAACTGGGCTCGCGCTCACTGATCTTATCTGGGCTCGCACTCACTCGGGCTCGCGCTCACTTCTCTCCAATAGGCTTGCGCTCACTCGGGCTCACGCTCACTTGCCTCAATTGGGCTCGCGCTCACTTTGGCTCACGCTCCCTTTTCTCGATCACTAGCGTTCGAGCTCATTTCTCTCAATTGGGCTCGCGCTCATTCGTGCTCGGGCTCAGTTCTCTCAGTTGGGCTCGCGCTCACGTATTTCATTGGGGCTCGAGCTCACTTGCACTCGGGCTCACTTCTCTCTGAGTTGGGCTCGCAGTGACTTGTTTCAATGAGGCTTGGGATCAATTATTGAGCTCGAGCCCAGTTGAGCGCAAGAGCCATGTTCGCGAACTTGTACAACCTTAATGGGCTGATTAATGGCGTATGTCCCCTCCAATTTCAACCCCTGATGGAGTTGTTATAATTAATAGGAGTTTTCTAACTTTTCCTATTTTTGCGGCAGCCCAAACTATTATCTGAATTGATTTTTGTTAAAATAATGTGAGTCACTTTTATATCGATTTTCATTCTTTCTTTTTGCAGAATCTACGTAGATAGAGCTATCATTTAGTTACAAAATAATGTTTTTTCTTATCTCATACAAATACCTGACAAGTTAATACTAAACTTCGTTAAAAGAGCTGCTTTAACAAAATGAACTAGTCCTACAAGTCATAGGTTGTTTATGCAGCTGAAATTTGAAATACTGTGGATTGATTAATTGATTATCTTTCAGCGCCCCCTTTCATCAGCGAGGCTATATGAGACATGAACTTATAGTTTTAACGTGGAATCTGAACCACTGTCGTTCAATACTTTTCCACAGTGAATCGATCACCAAAGTCGCGCGTGGTAACCACTAGACCAGTGGAAGGGCTTGTAATACTGTTGTCCAATGATTTTTATTAGGAATAAATTATAGGTTTTTTTTTTATCGTTTAGTCAGCGTAACGAAGATGTCCAAATTACAATATGATATACTAATTGTGAATGAGATAGTGCAAATATTGAACCATTGTGTGGTGCACATTCCAGTATACACCTTCTAAACCCCTGTCACCAAGGCATTGAAAGTGAAAGTGTTAGTGCTCTGAAGAATGTTAACTCCCTCCCCGTCCCATCCCCATTGTTAAGAAACCAACTATCCAACCCCGAGTCAGTGAAGCGGAAATCGACCTTGGCCGTTGATAATTTTGTGCTCAGGAACTGCATGAATTAGTAAGTACAACAAAATTAGTAAATCCCAGGTATATTAAAAGCAGACGTTTACCTTCAATCAAGTTTTATTGTATTGCCAAGCCTCGAGGCTCATTCATTGTCGTGCTCTGTAGATAATAACTATGTATCCGAGATCATGCTTCAAAACCATACACTGAGAAAAAGTGTACGTGGCGTACGTAAAATCGTATGTTACATTTGTAAATCCTGTAGTTTTTGGACTGCAAACGTATAACTGAAAACGCATGTTTTATAATACTTTCTGTAAGTGTTCCATGTGTACGTACTTTCCGTATGAAATAATATGGGCAGTCAGGATCTCATATACAAATGGACGTATATAACATACATATATGTACAGGGCCGGATTTAGGAGGGGTTAACCGGTGCACGTGCACCGCCTTCGTTGTAAACATACACTATCTAAAATGAGAAACTAGCAGTGAAAATAGCAAGACTTTCCGAAACTTTCTGCCGTCATGTTTCCGTTTGGGGATTAAAGGAAAGAGGAGTTTTGCAAAAGCAATAGTTTAAGTTGATTTTCTGAAGGTTGAAGGGAAAAGATTCACCAAGCAAAGCAATATAACATTTGTCAAGTAGGGAAGAAACAAGCCAGGAAGAGAGAAGAATTTTTCCTGCATATCGTTTGTGACCCTCTTTAAATGTATAAGCTCATCTATGTTAATGCAAAAGCGGACATAAGCTCACCAGTAATAATATAATTGTGTTATAAGATAATGCAATAAAGAATACAAAAATGATAACTAACTACATTTATAGGTTATTTATTTTATTTGCAAAGGTAAATAAACCTGAATAAAATAAATACAAGCAATGGATAAATGGCAAACGGAAAATATGACAAAAATGAAAACTAGACTTTGAATATTAATATGAAGTAGATTTTGAATATTAAAATATAAATTGAAAACGGATTTGGACAAACAAAAGAATACTGCCTTCTTTTACGGAAGATAGCAATCCAAACCCCTCCCCTATGCTGAAACTTTGGGTGCAAGAAATTTTGCAGCACAGAAATACCGGAAAACGATTTTGGGGAAAGGGTATTTCCATTTTTTTTTTTTTTTTTGCTATGGCTGAAAGTATCTGAGATATATTCATTTCGCTTTAGAAAAAAACGTATGATGGGTATAAAGAGGTATTAAAATCTAGACTTTGACTAGCAGTAGGCCTAATTCAGTAGAAAATAGAGCTATTGATGCTATATATCAGTTGTCAGATATAAAAATAAAATAATAAAGATGTTGCAGGGTTTAATGTATTAAACGTGGGCGGACTTTGAGGAACTTGAAATAAAATGCTCCTGATATTTAAATCTGGGCTTTGACTACTAGCAGGCCTAGTTCCTCAATAGAAAATAGGCTATATGACTAACGTCATATAGGAGTTATCAGACATCAGAATAAAATATTAAGAGTGTTGCAGAGTTCAAGTCTTAAGGCTGTCATCACACTTGCAGACCAATACTCATTAAATGGATCTCTTTCTTATTTACTAAGATCAAAACAACTTATGAACAAAAAAAAAAAAAAAAAAGCTTAGTGTTAGTAAATACGAAAGAAACTTGTTTGAGTGTTTGTCTGCAAGCACGACGGCAGCACTAAGAACCAAAGTCTAAATATATCTGAGTATGATTTCGTAAAATAAAATAAAAAATCACCAGTCCTGTTAGAAAGCAAATTCTATTATTTAAGTACTCATGCCTTATCATGAAATTATTTTAATGCAGTTAATGAATTGTCAGGCTTAATATAAAAATTTGGTTCGAAAATTTCCAGGGCCAAAATTAGGCTTACTGTCGCCCATGCTTCACACATTAAACTTGCAACATCCCTATTTTATTCTGATATCTGATAACTGTTATACGACATTAGTAGCTCTACTTTCTACCGAATTATTTGGTCTATTTAATTGTAGTCAAAAGCTCGATTTTAATATCCAGGGCATTTAATTCAAAGTTCCTCAAGGTCTGCCCACGTTTAATACAACGCAACTCCGCAACGTCATTATTTTTTTTATACCTGATAGATAAGTCATATAAAATAGTAGTTCCATTTTCTGCTTAGGAAATAACTAACACCTGAATTTCAATATTCGGTAAATTTTATTACAAGTCCTTCAAGGGAGCTTATGTTTGCTATCGGTGAGCTTTTGTCCGTCCCTGTAATATAAGACTGTCGGTGAGCTTATGTCAAGAGCTAAACGTTTCCCGAAAGTCTGCTAAACGTTTGGTAAAGGAAGTAACAGGATCTGATATCAGTGACCATTTTATAATAAAACAGCTACCTCTGCGGAAGCTAAAAGCAAACCAAAAGGTAAAAGGGAACTTTCTCTGATCTCTTTATATCGGTTTGAATGTAACACAACGAAATAATAATACTTCAGAGGGTATTGCAATGTCAATGGTCTCATAGGCTTCAGTAATACTTGCAGGAGTTCCGGCCTATCCTACAGGAATGTGCTAATCAAAGCACTAAAAATTAGTGATTTTTGAGAAATTTTGGTAGTGTATACCTCCAGAGCGATAACTTTTATATATATATAGAAGGAAAAGTAGAAAAATATTTCTATTTTTTTTAATGTACTTTTAATCGGAGGGGCCTTGTAAGAGAAGTAGCACGGATAAAAATTAAAAGACTTTTGTTGCTTCAAACTAAAAGAAGAAAACTTCCCTACTATATTAATTGTCGTATACAACAATCAGGGCCGGACTTCAGCGGATTGGACCGATTGCTTCCAGTCGGGTCCCGCGCTAGAGTGTAATCTACTATCCAGTGCCGTCTTAGTAGCATAATGTTCCCCTGTGGAAACCAGTCTGGCTCCTATGACTAAATTCTGCAAGTAATACAAGTAATTAATACATTCTGCTCGCGAGCCCTCGGCCAAGTGATCATCAGACTGTTAGATGGCTCTGTTCTCTTGGCTTATGAAATACAATAACATTGTAATACATGTACATCCATGAACATAAACAAGGGAGCGTATAGCTTGTTGGCCTCTATCTAGAATTTGAGAGAATGAATAGTTTGTATTAACAAACAAGCAATATTTTCTAAAGTTAATTCTGCAGTAGTTTCTTTATTTCTTTACGTTTCCAACTTCTGATGAAAAAATAGGCCTATTAAGTGATATGACACATCCATGAATACCGGGATGATATAGTCTTAATGCGATTTCTTTACTTCTTTTTCTGGAACCGGGACTTCCACAATAGTGTTCCCATTCGGGCCTGCATCTTCTAAGTCCATTAGATTACTTTCTGTCCTTACTTTGAAGCAAGAAAACCTTAATTTTTTAACTTTGTGACTTCCCTCAGGAGCAACCTCTACTTTTAATTATGTATTTGAAAACATATTGTCCTGCTAAAATACATTAAATATGAATATTTCTTAATTTATTCCAAGTTTAAGAGTATTAAAACTGAAAATTTGAAAGTATGCGTTGATTATAGCCTGTATTTTGTTAAAACAACACCAAAGAAAATTAGAAGTTAATGAAAGCTCAATAAAGATGTTTATGAATGAAATTTACGTCATAACATCAGTTCGAGTCAAGAAGTTATCTGTAATACTTTCGAAAATGCTAAGCATATTGTGGTTCTAGTTTTCAATTCATCTGTACATTTCTTTATGTATATTAAAAGCCGGTTCTTTAATGGCGTAACATAACGGAAAAATAGAACTTATATAAAATAAGGTAATATTAAGGACTGCGTTAAAAGAGGAAATGTGATTATGTCAATTTACGAAGCTATCATGAAATTTAGAATGTTTTGTCTTTGTTTGTTTGGAGCTTAATATTCTTTTTTATCAGTGAGGTTATATGAGATCTTGCTCGTCTGAAAGATGAGAATATTCACAGTGAATCAACATGAATAAGTGCCTGGCAACCCTTATATATTTCGTCAGGTATGTGCTAATCTTCACGGTAATAAGATTTGATTAATCCGCAATGAAAATATTGTCAAACAACGTCAAAATCGAGTTGTAACCAGGGGT
>NW_027657269.1:0-34510 GCF_964235325.1 Thermobia domestica | reverse complement strand
CATGATGATGTGTAGAACATTTAGTTAGCATATTTGGTTGAGATTTGGAAAAAATATACAGGGTGATGCAAAATTCAGTTTGTAGTACAGGAAGTTTAACTTGGTTTTCAAAATGTGAAGAAATTGCATATATTAACGAATGCCCTGTATGTACTTCTGAATGGCACATTAACATATTCCTCTTTTATCATTCGTTAACCATAGTATGGTGTGTCAAAGCCACATATAATGGAATCGAATCTGTTTTATTTTGAAAAAACTAAAAAAGAGAAACAAATGTTATAAGAGGAATTTTAATGTTTCTTCAAGGACAAAGGACCTGTAACGCAACCGTACAAAATGGATGGGTTTGCCCTTATATTTGAGCTTTATTTCGTCAAAATATGTAAATAACTTTGGGAGATATGGCGAATAGTATGTAGTATATAGTAACAATGGATAAGAATATAATAGATATGTAGAATGACATATGCTATAGTATTGAATAGTTGCCTAACAACATATATATACCAAATAGGAGAGTTTTTAAAAAAAATTGAAGAAATTAGTGGTTGAAGCCATACATTTTCCAGTTACAACGAGTGTCACGTGGTCTTATCAGCCGTGATAGGGTTAAGTATTTCTTCTAAAGCAACAGGTACTACGTTCATTTTTTGTGCTGTTTGTTGTAATTTGTGCATTTATTTTCCCATCATGATGTGTAGAACATTTAGTTAGCATATTTGGTTGAGATTTCGAAAAAAATATATATTGTGATGCAAAATTCATCTTTGTAATACAGATAGTATAAATTGGTTTTTAAAATGTGAAGAAAGTGCATATATTAACGAATGCCCTGTATGTACTTCTGAATGGCACAGTAACATATTCCTCTTTTATCATTCGTTAACCACAGTATGGTGTGTCAAGGCCACATATAATGGAATCGAATCTGTTTTATTTTGAAAAAACTAAAAAACAGAAACAAACGTTATAAAAGAAATTTTAACGTTTCTTCAAGAGCAAAGAACCCTTATCGCAACAGGACAAAGTGGAGGGGTTTCCTCTCCAATTTTAGCTTTATTTCGTCGAAATATGTAAATAAGTTTGGAAGATATGGCGAATAGTATGTAGTATATAGTAACAATGATTAATAATATAATATATATGTAGAATGACATATGCTATATTGTTGAATAGTTGCCTAACAACATATATATACCAAATAGGAAAGTTTTTTAAAAATTGAAGAAATTAGTGGTTGAAGCCATACATTTTCCAGTTACAACGAGTGTCACGTGGTCTCATCAGCCGTGAGAGGGTTAACTATTTCTTCTAAAGCAACAGATACTACTTTCATTTTTTAGTGCAGTTTGTAGTAATTTGTGCATTTATTTTCCCATGATGATGTGTAGAACATTTAGTTAGCATATTTGGTTGAGATTTGTAAAAAATATACAGGGTGATGCAAAATTCAGCTTTGTAGTACAGAAAGTATAAATTGGTTTTCAAAATGTGAAGAAAGTGCATATATTAACGAATGCCCTGTATGTACTTCTGAATGGCACAGTAACATATTCCTCTTTTATCATTCGTTAACCATAGTATGGTGTGTCAAAGCCACTGTATAATTGAATCGAATCTGTTTTATTTTGAAAAAACTAAAAAAGAGAAACAAACGTTATAAGAGGAATTTTAATGTTTCTTCAAGGACAAAGGACCTGTAACGCAACCGTACAAAATGGATGGGTTTGCCCTTCAATTTGGGTTTTATTTCGTCCAAATATGTAAATAACTTTGGGAGATATGGCGAATAGTATGTAGTGTATAGTAACAATGGATAAGAATATAATATATATGTAGATAGACATATGCTATATTGTTGAATAGTTGCCTAACAACATATATGTACCAAATGGGAGAGTTTTTTTAAAAAAATGAAGAAATTAGTGGTTGAAGCCATACATTTTCCAGTTACAACGAGTGTCACGTGGTCTCATCAGCCGTGAGAGGTTTAACTATTTCTTCTAAAGCAACACTTACGACGTTCATTTTTTTGTGCAGTTTGTAGTAATTTGTGCATTTATTTTCCCATGATGATGTGCAGAACATTTAGTTAGCATATTTGGTTGAGATTTCGAAAAAATATACAGGGTGATGCAAAATTCATCTTTGTAGTACAGAAAGTATAAATTGGTTTTTAAAATGTGAAGAAAGTGCATATATTAACGAATGCCCTGTATGTACTTCTGAATGGCACAGTAACATATTCCTCTTTTATCATTCGTTAACCACAGTATGGTGTGTCAAAGCCACATATAATGGAATCGAATCTGTTTTATTTTGAAAAAACTAAAAAACAGAAACAAACGTTATAAGAGAAATTTGAACGTTTCTTCAAGGGCAAAGGACACTTATTACAACAGCACAAAATGGAGGGGTTTCCTCTTCAATTTTACCTTTCTTTCGTCAAAATATGTAAATAACTTTGGGAGATATGGCGAATAGTATGTAGTATATAGTAACAATGGATAACAATATAATATATATGTAGAATGACATATGCTATATTGTTGAATAGTTGCCTAACAACATATATACCAAATAGGAGAGTTTTTTAAAAAAAATTGAAGAAATTAGTGGTTGAAGCCATATATTTTCCAGTTACAACGAGTGTCACGTGGTCTCATCAGCCGTGAGAGGGTTAACTATTTCTTCTAAAGCAACAGGTACTACGTTCATTTTTTAGTGCAGTTTGTAGTAATTTGTGCATTAGTTTCCCATGATGATGTGTAGAACATTTAGTTAGCATATTTAGTTGAGATTTGGAAAAAATATACAGGGTGATGCAAAATTCAGTTTGTAGTACAGAAAGTTTAACTTGGTTTTCAAAATGTGAAGAAATTGCATATATTAACGAATGCCCTGTATGTAGTTCTGAATGGCACAGTAACATATTCCTCTTTATCATTCGTTAACCATAGTATGGTGTGTCAAAGCCACATATAATGGAATCGAATCTGTTTTATTTTGAAAAAACTAAAAAAGAGAAACAAACGTTATAAGAGGAATTTTAATGTTTCTTCAAGGACAAAGGACCTGTAACGCAACCGTACAAAATGGATGGGTTTGCCCTTCAATTTGAGCTTTATTTCGTCAAAATATGTAAATAACTTTGGGAGATATGGCGAATAGTATGTAGTATATAGTAACAATGGATAAGAATATAATATATATGTAGAATGACATATGCTATAGTATTGAATAGTTACCTAACAACATATATATACCAAATAGGAGAGTTTTTAAAAAAATTGAAGAAATTAGTGGTTGAAGCCATACATTTTCCAGTTACAACGATTGTCACGTGGTCTTATCAGCCGTGATAGGGTTAAGTATTTCTTCTAAAGCAACAGGTACTACGTTCATTTTTTTGTGCAGTTTGTAGTAATTTGTGCATTTATTTTCCCATCATGATGTGTAGAACATTTAGTTAGCATATTTGGTTGAGATTTCGAAAAAATATACAGGGTGATGCAAAATTCATCTTTGTAGTACAGAAAGTATAAATTGGTTTTCAAAATGTGAAGAAAGTGCATATATTAACGAATGCCCTGTATGTACTTCTGAATGGCACAGTAACATATTCCTCTTTTATCATTCGTTAACCACAGTATGGTGTGTCAAGGCCACACATAATGGAATCGAATCTGTTTTATTTTGAAAAAACTAAAAAACAGAAACAAACGTTATAAAAGAAATTTTAACGTTTCTTCAAGAGCAAAGGACCCTTATCGCAACAGGACAAAGTGAAGGGGTTTCCTCTTCAATTTTAGCTTTATTTCGTCAAAATATGTAAATAAGTTTGGAAGATATGGCGAATAGTATGTAGTATATAGTAACAATGATTAATAATATAATATATATGTAGAATGACATATGCTATATTGTTGAATAGTTGCCTAACAACATATATATACCAAATAGGAAAGTTTTTTAAAAATTGAAGAAATTAGTGGTTGAAGCCATACATTTTCCAGTTACAACGAGTGTCACGTGGTCTCATCAGCCGTGAGAGGGTTAACTATTTCTTCTAAAGCAACAGGTACTACGTTCATTTTTTAGTGCAGTTTGTAGTAATTTGTGCATTAGTTTCCCATTATGATGTGTAGGAAATTTAGTTAGCATATTTGGTTGAGATTTGTAAAAAATATACAGAGTGATGCAAAATTCAGCTTTGTAGTACAGAAATTTTAACTTGGTTTTCAAAATGTGAAGAAATTGCATATATTAACGAATGCCCTGTATGTACTTCTGAATGGCACAGTAACATATTACTCTTTTATCATTCGTTAACCATAGTATGGTGTGTCAAAGCCACATATAATGGAATTGAATCTGATTTATTTTGAAAAAACTAAAAAAGAGAAACAAACGTTATAAGAGGAATTTTAATGTTTCTTCAGAGACAAAGGACCTGTAACGCAACCGTACAAAATGGATGGGTTTGCCCTTCAATTTGAGTTTTATTTCGTCAAAATATGTAAATAACTTTGGGAGATATGGCGAATAGTATGTAGTATATAGTAACAATGGATAAGAATATAATATATATGTAGAATGACATATGCTATATTGTTGAATAGTTGCCTAACAACATATATGTACCAAATAGGAGAGTTTTTAAAAAAAATTGAAGAAATTAGTGGTTGAAGCCATACATTTTCCAGTTACAACGAGTGTCACGTGGTCTCATCAGCCGTGAGAGGGTTAACTATTTCTTCTAAAGCAACAGGTACTACGTTCATTTTTTGTGCAGTTTGTAGTAATTTGTGCATTTATTTTCCCATGATGATGTGTAGAACATTTAGTTAGAATATTTGGTTGAGATTTCGAAAAAATATACAGGGTGATGCAAAATTCATCTTTGTAGTACAGAAAGTATAAATTGGTTTTCAAAATGTGAAGAAAGTGCATATATTAAAGAACGCCCTGTATGTACTTCTGAATGGCACAGTAACATATTCCTCTTTTATCATTCGTTAACCACAGTATGGTGTGTCAAAGCCACATATAATGGAATCGAATCTGTTTTATTTTGAAAAAACTAAAAAACAGAAACAAACGTTATAAGAGAAATTTTATCGTTTCTTCAAGGGCAAAGGACACTTATTACAACAGGACAAAATGGAGGGGTTTCCTCTTCAATTTTACCTTTCTTTCGTCAAAATATGTAAATAACTTTGGGAGATATGGCGAATAGTATGTAGTATATAGTAACAATGGATAACAATATAATATATATGTAGAATGACATATGCTATATTGTTGAATAGTTGCCTAACAACATATATACCAAATAGGAGAGTTTTTAAAAAAAAATTGAAGAAATTAGTGGTTGAAGCCATATATTTTCCAGTTACAACGAGTGTCACGTGGTCTCATCAGCCGTGAGAGGGTTAACTATTTCTTCTAAAGCAACAGGTACTACGTTCATTTTTTTGTGCAGTTTGTAGTAATTTGTGCATTAGTTTCCCATGATGATGTGTAGAACATTTAGTTAGCATATTTGGTTGAGATTTGGAAAAAATATACAGGGTGATGCAAAATTCAGTTTGTAGTACAGAAAGTTTAACTTGGTTTTCAAAATGTGAAGAAATTGCATATATTAACGAATGCCCTGTATGTACTTCTGAATGGAACAGTAACATATTCCTCTTTTATCATTCGTTAACCATAGTATGGTGTGTCAAAGCCACATATAATGAAATCGAATCTGTTTTATTTTGAAAAAAACTAAAAAAGAGAAACAAACGTTATAAGAGGAATTTTAATGTTTCTTCAAGGACAAAGGACCTGTAACGCAACCGTACAAAATGGATGGGTTTGCCCTTCAATTTGAGCTTTATTTCGTCAAAATATGTAAATAACTTTGGGAGATATGGCGAATAGTATGTAGTATATAGTAACAATGGATAACAATATAATATATATGTAGAATGACATATGCTATATTGTTGAATAGTTGCCTAACAACATATATGTACCAAATAGGAGAGTTTTTAAAAAAAATTGAAGAAATTAGTGGTTGAAGCCATACATTTTCCAGTTACAACGAGTGTCACGTGGTCTCATCAGCCGTGAGAGGGTTAACTATTTCTTCTAAAGCAACAGGTACTACGTTCATTTTTTTGTGCAGTTTGTAGTAATTTGTGCATTTATTTTCCCATCATGATGTGTAGAACATTTAATTAGCATATTTGGTTGAGATTTCGAAAAAAATATATATATGGTGATGCAAAATTCATCTTTGTAATACAGAAAGTATAAATTGGTTTTCAAAATGTGAAGAAAGTGCATATATTAACGAATGCCCTGTATGTAGTTCTGAATGGCACAGTAACATATTCCTCTTTTATCATTCGTTAACCACAGTATGGTGTGTCAAAGCCACATATAATGGAATCGAATCTGTTTTATTTTGAAAAAACTAAAAAAGAGAAACAAACGTTATAAGAGGAATTTTAATGTTTCTTCAAGGGCAAAGGACCCTTATCGCAACAGGACAAAGTGGAGGGGTTTTCTCTTCAATTTGAGCTTTATTTCGTCAAAATATATAAATAACTTTGGGAGATATGGCGAATAGTATGTAGTATATAGTAACAATGGATAAGAATATAATATATATGTAGAATGACATATGCTATATTGTTGAATAGTTGCCTAACAACATATATGTACCAAATAGGAGAGTTTTTAAAAAAAATTGAAGAAATTAGTGGTTGAAGCCATACATTTTCCAGTTAGAACGAGTGTCACGTGGTCTCATCAGCCGTGAGAGGGTTAACTATTTCTTCTAAAGCAACAGGTACTACGTTCATTTTTTAGTGCAGTTTGTAGTAATTTGTGCATTAGTTTCCCATGATGATGTGTAGAAAATTTAGTTAGCATATTTGGTTGAGATTTGTAAAAAATATACACGGTGATGCAAAATTCATCTTTGTAGTACAGAAAGTTTAACTTGGTTTTCAAAATGTGAAGAAATTGCATATCAATCGTTAACCATAGTATGGTGTGTCAAAGCCATATATAATGAAATCGAATCTGTTTTATTTTGAAAAAACTAAAAAAGAGAAACAAACGTTATAAAAGAAATTTTATTGTTTCTTCAAGGACAAAGGACCTGTAACGCAACCGTACAAAATGGAGGGGTTTCCTCTTCAATTTTACCTTTCTTTCGTCAAAATATGTAAATAAGTTTGGGAGATATGGCGAATAGTATGTAGTATATAGTAACAATGATTAACAATATAATATATATGTAGAATGACATATGCTATATTGTTGAATAGTTGCCTAACAACATATATAAACCAAATAGAAAAGTTTTTAAAAAAATTGAAGAAATTAGTGGTTGAAGCCATACATTTTCCAGTTACAACGAGTGTCACGTGGTCTCATCAGCCGTGAGAGGGTTAACTATTTCTTCTAAAGCAACAGGTACTACGTTCATTTTTTAGTGCAGTTTGTAGTAATTTGTGCATTTATTTTCCCATGATGATGTGTAGAACATTTAGTTAGCATATTTGGTTGAGATTTGTAAAAAATATACAGGGTGATGCGAAATTCAGCTTTGTAGTACAGAAAGTATAAATTGGTTTTCAAAATGTGAAGAAAGTGCATATATTAACGAATGCCCTGTATGTACTTCTGAATGGCACAGTAACATATTCCTCTTTTATCATTCGTTAACCATAGTATGGTGTGTCAAAGCCACATATAATTGAATCGAATCTGTTTTATTTTAAAAAAACTAAAAAACAGAAACAAACGTTATAAGAGGAATTTTAATGTTTCTTCAAGGACAAAGGACCTGTAACGCATCCGTACAAAATGGATGGGTTTGCCCTTCAATTTGAGTTTTATTTCGTCCAAATATGTAAATAACTTTGGGAGATATGGCGAATAGTATGTAGTGTATAGTAACAATGGATAAGAATATAATATATATGTAGATAGACATATGCTATATTGTTGAATAGTTGCCTAACAACATATATGTACCAAATATTAGAGTTTTTTTTTAAAAAAATGAAGAAATTAGTGGTTGAAGCCATACATTTTCCAGTTACAACGAGTGTCACGTGGTCTCATCAGCCGTGAGAGGTTTAACTATTTCTTCTAAAGCAACACTTACGACGTTCATTTTTTTGTGCAGTTTGTAGTAATTTGTGCATTTATTTTCCCATGATGATGTGTAGAACATTTAGTTAGCATATTTGGTTGAGATTTCGAAAAAATATACAGGGTGATGAAAAATTCATCTTTGTAGTACAGAAAGTTTAACTTGGTTTTTAAAATTTGAAGAAAGTGCATATATTAACGAATGCCCTGTATGTACTTCTGAATGGCACAGTAACATATTCCTCTTTTATCATTCGTTAACCACAGTATGGTGTGTCAAAGCCACATATAATGGAATCGAATCTGTTTTATTTTGAAAAAACTAAAAAACAGAAACAAAAGTTATAAGAGAAATTTTAACGTTTCTTCAAGGGCAAAGGACACTTATCGCAACAGGACAAAATGGAGGGGTTTCTTCTTCAATTTTACCTTTCTTTCGTGAAAATATGTAAATAACTTTGGGAGATATGGCGAATAGTATGTAGTATATAGTAACAATGGATAACAATATAATATATATGTAGAATGACATATGATATATTGTTGAATAGTTGCCTAACAACATATATATACCAAATAGGAAAGTTTTTTAAAAATTGAAGAAATTAGTGGTTGAAGCCATACATTTTCCAGTTACAACGAGTGTCACGTGGTCTCATCAGCCGTGAGAGGGTTAACTATTTCTTCTAAAGCAACAGGTACTACGTTCATTTTTTAGTGCAGTTTGTAGTAATTTGTGCATTAGTTTCCCATGATGATGTGTAGAACATTTAGTTAGCATATTTGGTTGAGATTTGGAAAAAATATACAGGGTGATGCAAAATTCAGCTTTGTAGTACAGAAAGTTTAAATTGATTTTCAAAATGTGAAGAAATTGCATATATTAACGAATGCCCTGTATGTACTTCTGAATGGCACATTAACATATTCCTCTTTTATCATTCTTTAACCATAGTATGGTGTGTCAAAGCCACATATAATGGAATTGAATCTGATTTATTTTGAAAAAACAAAAAAAGAGAAACAAACGTTATAAGAGGAATTTTAATGTTTCTTCAAAGACAAAGGACCTGTAACGCAACCGTACAAAATGGATGGGTTTGCCCTTCAATTTGAGCTTTATTTCGTCAAAATATGTAAATAACTTTGGGAGATATGGCGAATAGTATGTAGTATATAGTAACAATGGATAACAATATAATATATATGTAGAATGACATATGCTATATTGTTGAATAGTTGCCTAACAACATATATGTACCAAATAGGAGAGTTTTTAAAAAAAATTGAAGAAATTAGTGGTTGAAGCTATACATTTTCCAGTTACAACGAGTGTCACGTGGTCTCATCAGCCGTGAGAGGGTTAACTATTTCTTCTAAAGCAACAGGTACTACGTTCATTTTTTGTGCAGTTTGTAGTAATTTGTGCATTTATTTTCCCATGATGATGTGTAGAACATTTAGTTAGCATATTTGGTTGAGATTTCGAAAAAATATACAGGGTGATGCAAAATTCATCTTTGTAGTACAGAAAGTATAAATTGGTTTTCAAAATGTGAAGAAAGTGCATATATTAAAGAATGCCCTGTATGTACTTCTGAATGGCACAGTAACATATTCCTCTTTTATCATTCGTTAACCACAGTATGGTGTGTCAAAGCCACATATGATGGAATGGAATCTGTTTTATTTTGAAAAAACTAAAAAACAGAAACAAACGTTATAAGAAAAATTTTAATGTTTCTTCAAAAACAAAGGACCTGTAACGCAACCGTACAAAATGGATGGGTTTGCTTTTCAATTTGAGCTTTATTTCGTCAAAATATGTAAATAACTTTGGGGGATATGGCGAATAGTATGTAGTATATAGTAACAATGGATAAGAATATAATATATATGTAGAATGACATATGCTATATTGTTGAATAGTTGCCTAACAACATATATGTACCAAATAGGAGTGTTTTTTAAAAAAATTGAAGAAATTAGTGGTTGAAGCCATACATTTTCCAGTTACAACGAGTGTCACGTGGTCTCATCAGCCGTGAGAGGGTTAACTATTTCTTCTAAAGCAACAGGTACTACGTTCATTTTTTGTGCAGTTTGTAGTAATTTGTGCATTTATTTTCCCATGATGATGTGTAGAACATTTAGTTAGCATATTTGGTTGAGATTTCGAAAAAATATACAGGGTGATGCAAAATTCAGCTTTGTAGTACAGAAAGTATAAATTGGTTTTCAAAATGTGAAGAAAGTGCATATATTAAAGAATGCCCTGTATGTACTTCTGAATGGCACAGTAACATATTCCTCTTTTATCATTCGTTAACCACAGTATGGTGTGTCAAAGCCACATATAATGGAATCGAATCTGTTTTATTTTGAAAAAACTAAAAAACAGAAACAAACGTTATAAGAGGAATTTTAATGTTTCTTCAAGAACAAAGGACCTGTAACGCAACCGTACAAAATGGAGGGGTTTCCTCTTCAATTTTACCTTTCTTTCGTCAAAATATGTAAATAACTTTGGGAGATATGGCGAATAGTATGTAGTATATAGTAACAATGGATAACAATATAATATATATGTAGAATGACATATGCTATATTGTTGAATAGTTGCCTAACAACATATATACCAAATAGGAGAGTTTTTTTAAAAAAAATTGAAGAAATTAGTGGTTGAAGCCATATATTTTCCAGTTACAACGAGTGTCACGTGGTCTCATCAGCCGTGAGAGGGTTAACTATTTCTTCTAAAGCAACAGGTACTACGTTCATTTTTTAGTGCAGTTTGTAGTAATTTGTGCATTAGTTTCCCATGATGATGTGTAGAACATTTAGTTAGCATATTTGGTTGAGATTTGGAAAAAATATACAGGGTGATGCAAAATTCAGTTTGTAGTACAGAAAGTTTAACTTGGTTTTCAAAATGTGAAGAAATTGCATATATTAACGAATGCCCTGTATGTAGTTCTGAATGGCACAGTAACATATTCCTCTTTTATCATTCGTTAACCATAGTATGGTGTGTCAAAGCCACATATAATGGAATCGAATCTGTTTTATTTTGAAAAAACTAAAAAAGAGAAACAAACGTTATAAGAGGAATTTTAATGTTTCTTCAAGGACAAAGGACCTGTAACGCAACCGTACAAAATGGATGGGTCTGCCCTTCAATTTGAGCTTTATTTCGTCAAAATATGTAAATAACTTTGGGAGATATGGCGAATAGTATGTAGTATATAGTAACAATGGATAAGAATATAATATATATGTAGAATGACATATGCTATAGTATTGAATAGTTGCCTAACAACATATATATACCAAATAGGAGAGTTTTTAAAAAAAATTGAAGAAATTAGTGGTTGAAGCCATACATTTTCCAGTTACAACGAGTGTCACGTGGTCTTATCAGCCGTGATAGGGTTAAGTATTTCTTCTAAAGCAACAGGTACTACGTTCATTTTTTGTGCAGTTTGTTGTAATTTGTGCATTTATTTTCCCATCATGATGTGTAGAACATTTAGTTAGCATATTTGGTTGAGATTTCGAAAAAAATATATAGGGTGTTGCAAAATTCATCTTTGTAATACAGAAAGTATAAATTGGTTTTCAAAATGTCAAGAAAGTGCATATATTAACGAATGCCCTGTATGTACTTCTGAATGGCACAGTAACATATTCCTCTTTTATCATTCGTTAACCACAGTATGGTGTGTCAAGGCCACATATAATGGAATCGAATCTGTTTTATTTTGAAAAACTAAAAAACAGAAACAAACGTTATAAAAGAAATTTTAACGTTTCTTCAAGAGCAAAGGACCCTTATCGACACAGGACAAAGTGGAGGGGTTTCCTCTTCAATTTTAGCTTTATTTCGTCAAAATATGTAAATAAGTTTGGAAGATGTGGCGAATAGTATGTAGTATATAGTAACAATGATTAATAATATAATATATATGTAGAATGACATATGCTATATTGTTGAATAGTTGCCTAACAACATATATATACCAAATAGGAAAGTTTTTTAAAAATTGAAGAAATTAGTGGTTGAAGGCATACATTTTCCAGTTACAACGAGTGTCACGTGGTCTCATCAGCCGTGAGAGGGTTAACTATTTCTTCTAAAGCAACAGGTACTACGTTCATTTTTTGTGCAGTTTGTAGTAATTTGTGCATTTATTTTCCCATGATGATGTGTAGAACATTTAGTTAGCATATTTGGTTGAGATTTCGAAAAAATATACAGGGTGATGCAAAATTCATCTTTGTAGTACAGAAAGAATAAATTGGTTTTCAAAATGTGAAGAAAGTGCATATATTAAAGAATGCCCTGTATGTACTTCTGAATGGCACAGTAACATATTCCTCTTTTATCATTCGTTAACCACAGTATGGTGTGTCAAAGCCACATATAATGGAATCGAATCTGTTTTATTTTGAAAAAACTAAAAAAGAGAAACAAACGTTATAAGAGAAATTTTATCGTTTCTTCAAGGGCAAAGGACACTTATTACAACAGCACAAAATGGAGGGGTTTCCTCTTCAATTTTACCTTTCTTTCGTAAAAAAATATGTAAATAACTTTGGGAGATATGGCGAATAGTATGTAGTATATAGTAACAATGGATAAGAATATAATATATATGTAGAATGACATATGCTATATTGTTGAATAGTTGCCTAACAACATATATGTACCAAATAGGAGAGTTTTTAAAAAAAATTGAAGAAATTAGTGGTTGAAGCCATACATTTTCCAGTTACAACGAGTGTCACGTGGTCTCATCAGCCGTGAGAGGGTTAACTATTTCTTCTAAAGCAACAGGTACTACGTTCATTTTTTTGTGCAGTTTGTAGTAATTTGTGCATTTATTTTCCCATCATGATGTGTAGATCATTTAGTTAGCATATTTGGTTGAGACTTCGAAAAAAATATATAGGGTGATGCAAAATTCATCTTTGTAATACAGAAAGTATAAATTGGTTGTCAAAATGTGAAGAAAGTGCATATATTAACGAATGCCCTGTATGTACTTCTGAATGGCACAGTAACATATTCCTCTTTTATCATTCGTTAACCACAGTATGGTGTGTCAAAGCCACATATAATGGAATCGAATCTGTTTTATTTTGAAAAAACTAAAAAAGAGAAACAAACGTTATAAGAGGAATTTTAACGTTTCTTCAAGGGCAAAGGACCCTTATCGCAACAGGACAAAGTGGAGGGGACTCCTCTTCTTTTTTAGCTTTATTTCGTCAAAATATGTAAATAAGTTTGGGAGATATGGCGAATAGTATGTAGTATATAGTAACAATGGATAAGAATATAATATATATATAGAATGACATATGCTATATTGTTGAATAGTTGCCTAACAACATATATGTACCAAATAGGAGAGTTTTTTAAAAAAAATTGAAGAAATTAGTGGTTGAAGCCATACATTTTCCAGTTACAACGAGTGTCACGTGGTCTCATCAGCCGTGAGAGGGTTAACTATTTCTTCTAAAGCAACAGGTACTACGTTCATTTTTTAGTGCAGTTTGTAGTAATTTGTGCATTAGTTTCCCATGATGATGTGTAGAAAATTTAGTTAGCATATTTGGTTGAGATTTGTAAAAAATATACACGGTGATGCAAAATTCAGCTTTGTAGTACAGAAAGTTTAACTTGGTTTTCAAAATGTGAAGAAATTGCATATCAATCGTTAACCATAGTATGGTGTGTCAAAGCCGCATATAATGAAATCGAATCTGTTTTATTTTGAAAAAACTAAAAAAGAGAAACAAACGATATAAAAGGAATTTTATTGTTTCTTCAAGGACAAAGGACCTGTAACGCAACCGTACAAAATGGAGGGGTTTCCTCTTCAATTTTACCTTTCTTTCGTCAAAATATGTAAATAAGTTTGGGAGATATGGCGAATAGTATGTAGTATATAGTAACAATGATTAACAATATAATATATATGTAGAATGACATATGCTATATTGTTGAATAGTTGCCTAACAACATATATAAACCAAATAGGAAAGTTTTTAAAAAAATTGAAGAAATTAGTGGTTGAAGCCATACATTTTCCAGTTACAACGAGTGTCACGTGGTCTCATCAGCCGTGAGAGGGTTAACTATTTCTTCTAAAGCAACAGGTACTACGTTCATTTTTTAGTGCAGTTTGTAGTAATTTGTGCATTTATTTTCCGCTGATGATGTGTAGAACATTTAGTTAGCATATTTGGTTGAGATTTGTAAAAAATATACAGGGTGATGCAAAATTCAGCTTTGTAGTACAGAAAGTATAAATTGGTTTTCAAAATGTGAAGAAAGTGCATATATTAACGAATGCCCTGTATGTACTTCTGAATGGCACAGTAACATATTCCTCTTTTATCATTCGTTAACCATAGTATGGTGTGTCAAAGCCACATATAATTGAATCGAATCTGTTTTATTTTGAAAAAACTAAAAAAGAGAAACAAACGTTATAAGAGGAATTTTAATGTTTCTTCAAGGACAAAGGACCTGTAACGCAACCGTACAAAATGGATGGGTTTGCCCTTCAATTTGAGTTTTGTTTCGTCCAAATATGTAAATAACTTTGGAAGATATGGCGAATAGTATGTAGTGTATAGTAACAATGGATAAGAATATAATATATATGTAGAATGACATTTGCTATAGTATTGAATAGTTGCCTAACAACATATATATACCAAATAGGAGAGTTTTTAAAAAAAATTGAAGAAATTAGTGGTTGAAGCCATACATTTTCCAGTTACAACGAGTGTCACGTGGTCTTATCAGCCGTGATAGGGTTAAGTATTTCTTCTAAAGCAACAGGTACTACGTTCATTTTTTGTGCAGTTTGTAGTAATTTGTGCATTTATTTTCCCATCATGATGTGTAGAACATTTAGTTAGCATATTTGGTTGAGATTTCGAAAAAATATACAGGGTGATGCAAAATTCATCTTTGTAGTACAGAAAGTATAAATTGGTTTTCAAAATGTGAAGAAAGTGCATATATTAACGAATGCCCTGTATGTACTTCTGAATGGCACAGTAACATATTCCTCTTTTATCATTCGTTAACCACAGTATGGTGTGTCAAGGCCACATATAATGGAATCGAATCTGTTTTATTTTGAAAAAACTAAAAAACAGAAACAAACGTTATAAAAGAAATTTTAACGTTTCTTCAAGAGCAAAGGACCCTTATCGCAACAGGACAAAGTGGAGGGGTTTCCTCTTCAATTTTACCTTTCTTTCGTCAAAATATGTAAATACGTTTGGAAGATATGGCGAATAGTATGTAGTATATAGTAACAATGATTAATAATATAATATATATGTAGAATGACATATGCTATATTGTTGAATAGTTGCCTAACAACATATATATACCAAATAGGAAAGTTTTTTAAAAATTGAAGAAATTAGTGGTTGAAGCCATACATTTTCCAGTTACAACGAGTGTCACGTGGTCTCATCAGCCGTGAGAGGGTTAACTATTTCTTCTAAAGCAACAGGTACTACGTTCATTTTTTAGTGCAGTTTGTAGTAATTTGTGCATTAGTTTCCCATGATGATGTGTAGAAAATTTAGTTAGCATATTTGGTTGAGATTTGTAAAAAAATATACAGGGTGATGCAAAATTCAGCTTTGTAGTACAGAAATTTTAACTTGGTTTTCAAAATGTGAAGAAATTGCATATATTAACGAATGCCCTGTATGTACTTCTGAATGGCACAGTAACATATTTCTCTTTTATCATTCGTTAACCATAGTATGGTGTGTCAAAGCCACATATAATGGAATTGAATCTGTTTTATTTTGAAAAAACTAAAAAAGAGAAACAAACGTTATAAGAGGAATTTTAATGTTTCTTCAAGGACAAAGGACCTGTAACGCAACCGTACAAAATGGATGGGTTTGCCCTTCAATTTGAGCTTTATTTCGTCAAAATATGTAAATAAGTTTGGGAGATATAGCGAATAGTATGTTGTATATAGTAACAATGGATAAGAATATAATATATATGTAGAATGACATATGCTATATTGTTGAATAGTTGCCTAACAACATATATGTACCAAATAGGAGAGTTTTTAAAAAAAATTGAAGAAATTAGTGGTTGAAGCCATACATTTTCCAGTTACAACGAGTGTCACGTGGTCTCATCAGCCGTGAGAGGGTTAACTATTTCTTCTAAAGCAACAGGTACTACGTTCATTTTTTGTGCAGTTTGTAGTAATTTGTGCATTTATTTTCCCATGATGATGTGTAGAACATTTAGTTAGCATATTTGGTTGAGATTTCGAAAAAATATACAGGGTGATGCAAAATTCATCTTTGTAGTACAGAAAGTATAAATTGGTTTTCAAAATGTGAAGAAAGTGCACATATTAAAGAATGCCCTGTATGTACTTCTGAATGGCACAGTAACATATTAATCTTTTATCATTCGTTAACCACAGTATGGTGTGTCAAAGCCACATATAATGGAATCGAATCTGTTTTATTTTGAAAAAACTAAAAAACAGAAACAAACGTTATAAGAGAAATTTTATCGTTTCTTCAAGGGCAAAGGACACTTATTACAACAGCACAAAATGGAGGGGTTTCCTCTTCAATTTTACCTTTCTTTCGTCAAAATATGTAAATAACTTTGGGAGATATGGCGAATAGTATGTAGTATATAGTAACAATGGATAACAATATAATATATATGTAGAATGACATATGCTATATTGTTGAATAGTTGCCTAACAACATATATAAACCAAATAGGAAAGTTTTTAAAAAAATTGAAGAAATTAGTGGTTGAAGCCATATATTTTCCAGTTACAACGAGTGTCACGTGGTCTCATCAGCCGTGAGAGGGTTAACTATTTCTTCTAAAGCAACAGGTACTACGTTCATTTTTTAGTGCAGTTTGTAGTAATTTGTGCATTTATTTTCCCATCATGATGTGTAGAACATTTAGTTAGCATATTTGGTTGAGATTTGTAAAAAATATACAGGGTGATGCAAAATTCAGCTTTGTAGTACAGAAAGTATAAATTGGTTTTCAAAATGTGAAGAAAGTGCATATATTAACGAATGCCCTGTATGTACTTCTGAATGGCACAGTAACATATTCCTCTTTTATCATTCGTTAACCATAGTATGGTGTGTCAAAGCCACATATAATTGAATCGAATCTGTTTTATTTTGAAGAAACTAAAAAAGAGAAACAAATGTTATAAGAGGAATTTTAATGTTTCTTCAAGGGCAAAGGACACTTATTACAACAGCACAAAATGGAGGGGTTTCCTCCTCAATTTAACCTTTCTTTCGTCAAAATATGTAAATAACTTTGGGAGATATGGCGAATACTATGTAGTGTATAGTAACAATGGATAAGAATATATAATATATGTAGAATGACATATGCTATAGTATTGAATAGTTGCCTAACAACATATATATACCAAATAGGAGAGTTTTTAAAAAAAATTGAAGAAATTAGTGGTTGAAGCCATACATTTTCCAGTTACAACGAGTGTCACGTGGTCTTATCAGCCGTGATAGGGTTAAGTATTTCTTCTAAAGCAACAGGTACTACGTTCATTTTTTTGTGCAGTTTGTAGTAATTTGTGCATTTATTTTCCCATCATGATGTGTAGAACATTTAGTTAGCATATTTGGTTGAGATTTCGAAAAAATATACAGGGTGATGCAAAATTCATCTTTGTAGTACAGAAAGTATAAATTGGTTTTCAAAATGTGAAGAAAGTGCATATATTAACGAATGCCCTGTATGTACTTCTGAATGGCACAGTAACATATTCCTCTTTTATCATTCGTTAACCACAGTATGGTGTGTCAAGGCCACATATAATGGAATCGAATCTGTTTTATTTTGAAAAAACTAAAAAACAGAAACAAACGTTATAAAAGAAATTTTAACGTTTCTTCAAGAGCAAAGGACCCTTATCGCAACAGGACAAAGTGGAGGGGTTTCCTCTTCAATTTTACCTTTCTTTCGTCAAAATATGTAAATAAGTTTGGAAGATATGGCGAATAGTATGTAGTATATAGTAACAATGATTAATAATATAATATATATGTAGAATGACATATGCTATATTGTTGAATAGTTGCCTAACAACATATATATACCAAATAGGAAAGTTTTTTAAAAATTGAAGAAATTAGTGGTTGAAGCCATACATTTTCCAGTTACAACGAGTGTCACGTGGTCTCATCAGCCGTGAGAGGGTTAACTATTTCTTCTAAAGCAACAGGTACTACGTTCATTTTTTGTGCAGTTTGTAGTAATTTGTGCATTTATTTTCCCATGATGATGTGTAGAACATTTAGTTAGCATATTTGGTTGAGATTTCGAAAAAATATACAGGGTGATGCAAAATTCAGCTTTGTAGTACAGAAAGTATAAATTGGTTTTCAAAATGTGAAGAAAGTGCATATATTAAAGAATGCCCTGTATGTACTTCTGAATGGCACAGTAACATATTCCTCTTTTATCATTCGTTAACCACAGTATGGTGTGTCAAAGCCACATATAATGGAATCGAATCTGTTTTATTTTGAAAAAACTAAAAAACAGAAACAAACGTTATAAGAGAAATTTTATCGTTTCTTCAAGGGCAAAGGACACTTATTACAACAGCACAAAATGGAGGGGTTTCCTCTTCAATTTTACCTTTCTTTCGTCAAAATATGTAAATAACTTTGGGAGATATGGCGAATAGTATGTAGTATATAGTAACAATGGATAACAATATAATATATATGTAGAATGACATATGCTATATTGTTGAATAGTTGCCTAACAACATATATACCAAATAGGAGAGTTTTTTAAAAAAAAATTGAAGAAATTAGTGGTTGAAGCCATATATTTTCCAGTTACAACGAGTGTCACGTGGTCTCATCAGCCGTGAGAGGGTTAACTATTTCTTCTAAAGAAACAGGTACTACGTTCATTTTTTAGTGCAGTTTGTAGTAATTTGTGCATTAGTTTCCCATGATGATGTGTAGAACATTTAGTTAGCATATTTGGTTGAGATTTGGAAAAAATATACACGGTGATGCAAAATTCAGTTTGTAGTACAGAAAGTTTAACTTGGTTTTCAAAATGTGAAGAAATTGCATATATTAACGAATGCCCTGTATGTAGTTCTGAATGGCACAGTAACATATTCCTCTTTTATCATTCGTTAACCATAGTATGGTGTGTCAAAGCCACATATAATGGAATCGAATCTGTTTTATTTTGAAAAAACTAAAAAAGAGAAACAAACGTTATAAGAGGAATTTTAATGTTTCTTCAAGGACAAAGGACCTGTAACGCAACCGTACAAAATGGATGGGTTTGCCCTTCAAATTGAGCTTTATTTCGTCAAAATATGTAAATAACTTTGGGAGATATGGCGAATAGTATGTAGTACATAGTAACAATGGATAAGAATATAATATATATGTAGAATGACATATGCTATATTGTTGAATAGTTGCCTAACAACATATATGTACCAAATAGGAGAGTTTTTAAAAAAAATTGAAGAAATTAGTGGTTGAAGCCATACATTTTCCAGTTACAACGAGTGTCACGTGGTCTCATCAGCCGTGAGAGGGTTAACTATTTCTTCTAAAGCAACAGGTACTACGTTCATTTTTTAGTGCAGTTTGTAGTAATTTGTGCATTAGTTTCCCATGATGATGTGTAGAAAATTTAGTTAGCATATTTGGTTGAGATTTGTAAAAAATATACACGGTGATGCAAAATTCAGCTTTGTAGTACAGAAAGTTTAACTTGGTTTTCAAAATGTGAAGAAATTGCATATCAATCGTTAACCATAGTATGGTGTGTCAAAGCCACATATAATGAAATCGAATCTGTTTTATTTTGAAAAAACTAAAAAAGAGAAACAAACGATATAAAAGGAATTTTATTGTTTCTTCAAGGACAAAGGACCTGTAACGCAACCGTACAAAATGGAGGGTTTCCTCTTCAATTTTACCTTTCTTTCGTCAAAATATGTAAATAAGTTTGGGAGATATGGCGAATAGTATGTAGTATATAGTAACAATGATTAACAATATAATATATATGTAGAATGACATATGCTATATTGTTGAATAGTTGCCTAACAACATATATAAACCAAATAGGAAAGTTTTTAAAAAAATTGAAGAAATTAGTGGTTGAAGCCATATATTTTCCAGTTACAACGAGTGTCACGTGGTCTCATCAGCCGTGAGAGGGTTAACTATTTCTTCTAAAGCAACAGGTACTACGTTCATTTTTTAGTGCAGTTTGTAGTAATTTGTGCATTTATTTTCCCATGATGATGTGTAGAACATTTAGTTAGCATATTTGGTTGAGATTTGTAAAAAATATACAGGGTGATGCAAAATTCAGCTTTGTAGTACAGAAAGTATAAATTGGTTTTCAAAATGTGAAGAAAGTGCATATATTAACGAATGCCCTGTATGTACTTCTGAATGGCACAGTAACATATTCCTCTTTTATCATTCGTTAACCATAGTATGGTGTGTCAAAGCCACATATAATTGAATCGAATCTGTTTTATTTTGAAGAAACTAAAAAAGAGAAACAAACGTTATAAGAGGAATTTTAATGTTTCTTCAAGGGCAAAGGACACTTATTACAACAGCACAAAATGGAAAGGTTTCCTCTTCAATTTAACCTTTCTTTCGTCAAAATATGTAAATAACTTTGGGAGATATGGCGAATAGTATGTAGTGTATAGTAACAATGGATAAGAATATAATATATATGTAGAATGACATATGCTATAGTATTGAATAGTTGCCTAACAACATATATATACCAAATAGGAGAGTTTTTAAAAAAAATTGAAGAAATTAGTGGTTGAAGCCATACATTTTCCAGTTACAACGAGTGTCACGTGGTCTTATCAGCCGTGATAGGGTTAAGTATTTCTTCTAAAGCAACAGGTACTACGTTCATTTTTTTGTGCAGTTTGTAGTAATTTGTGCATTTATTTTCCCATCATGATGTGTAGAACATTTAGTTAGCATATTTGGTTGAGATTTCGAAAAAATATACAGGGTGATGCAAAATTCATCTTTGTAGTACAGAAAGTATAAATTGGTTTTCAAAATGTGAAGAAAGTGCATATATTAACGAATGCCCTGTATGTACTTCTGAATGGCACAGTAACATATTCCTCTTTTATCATTCGTTAACCACAGTATGGTGTGTCAAGGCCACATATAATGGAATCGAATCTGTTTTATTTTGAAAAAACTAAAAAACAGAAACAAACGTTATAAAAGAAATTTTAACGTTTCTTCAAGAGCAAAGGACCCTTATCGCAACAGGACAAAGTGGAGGGGTTTCCTCTTCAATTTTACCTTTCTTTCGTCAAAATATGTAAATAAGTTTGGAAGATATGGCGAATAGTATGTAGTATATAGTAACAATGATTAATAATATAATATATATGTAGAATGACATATGCTATATTGTTGAATAGTTGCCTAACAACATATATATACCAAAGAGGAAAGTTTTTTAAAAATTGAAGAAATTAGTGGTTGAAGCCATACATTTTCCAGTTACAACGAGTGTCACGTGGTCTCATCAGCCGTGAGAGGGTTAACTATTTCTTCTAAAGCAACAGGTACTACGTTCATTTTTTAGTGCAGTTTGTAGTAATTTGTGCATTAGTTTCCCATGATGATGTGTAGAAAATTTAGTTAGCATATTTGGTTGAGATTTGTAAAAAATATACAGGGTGATGCAAAATTCAGCTTTGTAGTACAGAAATTTTAACTTGGTTTTCAAAATGTGAAGAAATTGCATATATTAACGAATGCCCTGTATGTACTTCTGAATGGCACAGTAACATATTTCTCTTTTATCATTCGTTAACCATAGTATGGTGTGTCAAAGCCACATATAATGGAATTGAATCTGTTTTATTTTGAAAAAACTAAAAAAGAGAAACAAACGTTATAAGAGGAATTTTAATGTTTCTTCAAGGACAAAGGACCTGTAACGCAACCGTACAAAATGGATGGGTTTGCCCTTCAATTTGAGCTTTATTTCGTCAAAATATGTAAATAAGTTTGGGAGATATGGCGAATAGTATGTTGTATATAGTAACAATGGATAAGAATATAATATATATGTAGAATGACATATGCTATATTGTTGAATAGTTGCCTAACAACATATATGTACCAAATAGGAGAGTTTTTTAAAAAAAATTGAAGAAATTAGTGGTTGAAGCCATACATTTTCCAGTTACAACGAGTGTCACGTGGTCTCATCAGCCGTGAGAGGGTTAACTATTTCTTCTAAAGCAACAGGTACTACGTTCATTTTTTGTGCAGTTTGTAGTAATTTGTGCATTTATTTTCCCATGATGATGTGTAGAACATTTAGTTAGCATATTTGGTTGAGATTTCGAAAAAATATACAGGGTGATGCAAAATTCATCTTTGTAGTACAGAAAGTATATATTGGTTTTCAAAATGTGAAGAAAGTGCATATATTAAAGAATGCCCTGTATGTACTTCTGAATGGCACAGTAACATATTCCTCTTTTATCATTCGTTAACCACAGTATGGTGTGTCAAAGCCACATATAATGGAATCGAATCTGTTTTATTTTGAAAAAACTAAAAAAGAGAAACAAACGTTATAAGAGGAATTTTAACGTTTCTTCAAGGGCAAAGGACCCTTATCGCAACAGGACAAAGTGGAGGGGATTCCTCTTCATTTTTAGCTTTATTTCGTCAAAATATGTAAATAAGTTTGGGAGATATGGCGAATAGTATGTAGTATATAGTAACAATGGATAAGAATATAATATATATATAGAATGACATATGCTATATTGTTGAATAGTTGCCTAACAACATATATGTACCAAATAGGAGAGTTTTTTTAAAAAATTGAAGAAATTAGTGGTTGAAGCCATACATTTTCCAGTTACAACGAGTGTCACGTGGTCTCATCAGCCGTGAGAGGGTTAACTATTTCTTCTAAAGCAACAGGTACTACGTTCATTTTTTAGTGCAGTTTGTAGTAATTTGTGCATTAGTTTCCCATGATGATGTGTAGAAAATTTAGTTAGCATATTTGGTTGAGATTTGTAAAAAATATACACGGTGATGCAAAATTCAGCTTTGTAGTACAGAAAGTTTAACTTGGTTTTCAAAATGTGAAGAAATTGCATATCAATCGTTAACCATAGTATGGTGTGTCAAAGCCACATATAATGAAATCGAATCTGTTTTATTTTGAAAAAACTAAAAAAGAGAAACAAACGTTATAAAAGGAATTTTATTGTTTCTTCAAGGACAAAGGACCTGTAACGCAACCGTACAAAATGGAGGGGTTTCCTCTTCAATTTTACTTTTCTTTCGTCAAAATATGTAAATAAGTTTGGGAGATATGGCGAATAGTATGTAGTATATAGTAACAATGATTAACAATATAATATATATGTAGAATGACATATGCTATATTGTTGAATAGTTGCCTAACAACATATATAAACCAAATAGGAAAGTTTTTAAAAAAATTGAAGAAATTAGTGGTTGAAGCCATACATTTTCCAGTTACAACGAGTGTCACGTGGTCTCATCAGCCGTGAGAGGGTTAACTATTTCTTCTAAAGCAACAGGTACTACGTTCATTTTTTAGTGCAGTTTGTAGTAATTTGTGCATTTATTTTCCCATGATGATGTGTAGAACATTTAGTTAGCATATTTGGTTGAGATTTGTAAAAAATATACAGGGTGATGCAAAATTCAGCTTTGTAGTACAGAAAGTATAAATTGGTTTTCAAAATGTGAAGAAAGTGCATATATTAACGAATGCCCTGTATGTACTTCTGAATGGCACAGTAACATATTCCTCTTTTATCATTCGTTAACCATAGTATGGTGTGTCAAAGCCACATATAATTGAATCGAATCTGTTTTATTTTGAAAAAACTAAAAAAGAGAAACAAACGTTATAAGAGGAATTTTAATGTTTCTTCAAGGACAAAGGACCTGTAACGCAACCGTACAAAATGGATGGGTTTGCCCTTCAATTTGAGTTTTGTTTCGTCCAAATATGTAAATAACTTTGGGAGATATGGCGAATAGTATGTAGTGTATAGTAACAATGGATAAGAATATAATATATATGTAGAATGACATATGCTATAGTATTGAATAGTTGCCTAACAACATATATATACCAAATAGGAGAGTTTTTAAAAAAAATTGAAGAAATTAGTGGTTGAAGCCATACATTTTCCAGTTACAACGAGTGTCACGTGGTTTTATCAGCCGTGATAGGGTTAAGTATTTCTTCTAAAGCAACAGGTACTACGTTCATTTTTTTGTGCAGTTTGTAGTAATTTGTGCATTTATTTTCCCATCATGATGTGTAGAACATTTAGTTAGCATATTTGGTTGAGATTTCGAAAAAATATACAGGGTGATGCAAAATTCATCTTTGTAGTACAGAAAGTATAAATTGGTTTTCAAAATGTGAAGAAAGTGCATATATTAACGAATGCCCTGTATGTACTTCTGAATGGCACAGTAACATATTCCTCTTTTATCATTCGTTAACCACAGTATGGTGTGTCAAGGCCACATATAATGGAATCGAATCTGTTTTATTTTGAAAAAACTAAAAAACAGAAACAAACGTTATAAAAGAAATTTTAACGTTTCTTCAAGCGCAAAGGACCCTTATCGCAACAGGACAAAGTGGAGGGGTTTCCTCTTCAATTTTAGCTTTATTTCGTCAAAATATGTAAATAAGTTTGGAAGATATGGCGAATAGTATGTAGTATATAGTAACAATGATTAATAATATAATATATATGTAGAATGACATATGCTATATTGTTGAATAGTTGCCTAACAACATATATATACCAAATAGGAAAGTTTTTTAAAAATTGAAGAAATTAGTGGTTGAAGCCATACATTTTCCAGTTACAACGAGTGTCACGTGGTCTCATCAGCCGTGAGAGGGTTAACTATTTCTTCTAAAGCAACAGGTACTACGTTCATTTTTTAGTGCAGTTTGTAGTAATTTGTGCATTAGTTTCCCATGATGATGTGTAGAAAATTTAGTTAGCATATTTGGTTGAGATTTGTAAAAAATATACAGGGTGATGCAAAATTCAGCTTTGTAGTACAGAAATTTTAACTCGGTTTTCAAAATGTGAAGAAATTAAATATATTAACGAATGCCCTGTATGTACTTCTGAATGGCACAGTAACATATTTCTCTTTTATCATTCGTTAACCATAGTATGGTGTGTCAGAGCCACATATAATGGAATTGAATCTGTTTTATTTTGAAAAAACTAAAAAAGAGAAACAAACGTTATAAGAGGAATTTTAATGTTTCTTCAAGGACAAAGGACCTGTAACGCAACCGTACAAAATGGATGGGTTTGCCCTTTAATTTGAGCTTTATTTCGTCAAAATATGTAAATAAGTTTGGGAGATATGGCGAATAGTATGTAGTATATAGTAACAATGGATAAGAATATAATATATATGTAGAATGACATATGCTATATTGTTGAATAGTTGCCTAACAACATATATGTACCAAATAGGAGAGTTTTTAAAAAAAATTGAAGAAATTAGTGGTTGAAGCCATACATTTTCCAGTTACAACGAGTGTCACGTGGTCTCATCAGCCGTGAGAGGGTTAACTATTTCTTCTAAAGCAACAGGTACTACGTTCATTTTTTGTGCAGTTTGTAGTAATTTGTGCATTTATTTTCCCATGATGATGTGTAGAACATTTAGTTAGCATATTTGGTTGAGATTTGGAAAAAATATACAGGGTGATGCAAAATTCAGTTTGTAGTACAGAAAGTTTAACTTGGTTTTCAAAATGTGAAGAAATTGCATATATTAACGAATGCCCTGTATGTAGTTCTGAATGGCACAGTAACATATTCCTCTTTTATCATTCGTTAACCATAGTATGGTGTGTCAAAGCCACATATAATGGAATCGAATCTGTTTTATTTTGAAAAAACTAAAAAAGAGAAACAAAAGTTATAAGAGGAATTTTAACGTTTCTTCAAGGGCAAAGGACCCTTATCGCAACAGGACAAAGTGGAGGGGATTCCTCTTCATTTTTAGCTTTATTTCGTCAAAATATGTAAATAAGTTTGGGAGATATGGCGAATAGTATGTAGTATATAGTAACAATGGATAAGAATATAATATATATATAGAATGACATATGCTATATTGTTGAATAGTTGCCTAACAACATATATGTACCAAATAGGAAAGTTTTTTAAAAAAATTGAAGAAATTAGTGGTTGAAGCCATACATTTTCCAGTTACAACGAGTGTCACGTGGTCTCATCAGCCGTGAGAGGGTTAACTATTTCTTCTAAAGCAACAGGTACTACGTTCATTTTTTAGTGCAGTTTGTAGTAATTTGTGCATTAGTTTCCCATGATGATGTGTAGAAAATTTAGTTAGCATATTTGGTTGAGATTTGTAAAAAATATACACGGTGATGCAAAATTCAGCTTTGTAGTACAGAAAGTTTAACTTGGTTTTCAAAATGTGAAGAAATTGCATATCAATCGTTAACCATAGTATGGTGTGTCAAAGCCACATATAATGAAATCGAATCTGTTTTATTTTGAAAAAACTAAAAAAGAGAAACAAACGTTATAAAAGGAATTTTATTGTTTCTTCAAGGACAAAGGACCTGTAACGCAACCGTACAAAATGGAGGGTTTCCTCTTCAATTTTACCTTTCTTTCGTCAAAATATGTAAATAAGTTTGGGAGATATGGCGAATAGTATGTAGTATATAGTAACAATGATTAACAATATAATATATATGTAGAATGACATATGCTATATTGTTGAATAGTTGCCTAACAACATATATAAACCAAATAGGAAAGTTTTTAAAAAAATTGAAGAAATAAATGGTTGAAGCCATACATTTTCCAGTTACAACGAGTGTCACGTGGTCTCATCAGCCGTGAGAGGGTTAACTATTTCTTCTAAAGCAACAGGTACTACGTTCATTTTTTAGTGCAGTTTGTAGTAATTTGTGCATTTATTTTCCCATGATGATGTGTAGAACATTTAGTTAGCATATTTGGTTGAGATTTGTAAAAAATATACAGGGTGATGCAAAATTCAGCTTTGTAGTACAGAAAGTATAAATTGGTTTTCAAAATGTGAAGAAAGTGCATATATTAACGAATGCCCTGTATGTACTTCTGAATGGCACAGTAACATATTCCTCTTTTATCATTCGTTAACCATAGTATGGTGTGTCAAAGCCACATATAATTGAATCGAATCTGTTTTATTTTGAAAAAACTAAAAAAGAGAAACAAACGTTATAAGAGGAATTTTAATGTTTCTTCAAGGACAAAGGACCTGTAACGCAACCGTACAAAATGGATGGGTTTGCCCTTCAATTTGAGTTTTGTTTCGTCCAAATATGTAAATAACTTTGGGAGATATGGCGAATAGTATGTAGTGTATAGTAACAATGGATAAGAATATAATATATATGTAGAATGACATATGCTATAGTATTGAATAGTTGCCTAACAACATATATATACCAAATAGGAGAGTTTTTAAAAAAAATTGAAGAAATTAGTGGTTGAAGCCATACATTTTCCAGTTACAACGAGTGTCACGTGGTCTTATCAGCCGTGATAGGGTTAAGTATTTCTTCTAAAGCAACAGGTACTACGTTCATTTTTTTGTGCAGTTTGTAGTAATTTGTGCATTTATTTTCCCATCATGATGTGTAGAACATTTAGTTAGCATATTTGGTTGAGATTTCGAAAAAATATACAGGGTGATGCAAAATTCATCTTTGTAGTACAGAAAGTATAAATTGGTTTTCAAAATGTGAAGAAAGTGCATATATTAACGAATGCCCTGTATGTACTTCTGAATGGCACAGTAACATATTCCTCTTTTATCATTCGTTAACCACAGTATGGTGTGTCAAGGCCACATATAATGGAATCGAATCTGTTTTATTTTGAAAAAACTAAAAAACAGAAACAAACGTTATAAAAGAAATTTTAACGTTTCTTCAAGCGCAAAGGACCCTTATCGCAACAGGACAAAGTGGAGGGGTTTCCTCTTCAATTTTAGCTTTATTTCGTCAAAATATGTAAATAAGTTTGGAAGATATGGCGAATAGTATGTAGTATATAGTAACAATGATTAATAATATAATATATATGTAGAATGACATATGCTATATTGTTGAATAGTTGCCTAACAACATATATATACCAAATAGGAAAGTTTTTTAAAAATTGAAGAAATTAGTGGTTGAAGCCATACATTTTCCAGTTACAACGAGTGTCACGTGGTCTCATCAGCCGTGAGAGGGTTAACTATTTCTTCTAAAGCAACAGGTACTACGTTCATTTTTTAGTGCAGTTTGTAGTAATTTGTGCATTAGTTTCCCATGATGATGTGTAGAAAATTTAGTTAGCATATTTGGTTGAGATTTGTAAAAAATATACAGGGTGATGCAAAATTCAGCTTTGTAGTACAGAAATTTTAACTCGGTTTTCAAAATGTGAAGAAATTAAATATATTAACGAATGCCCTGTATGTACTTCTGAATGGCACAGTAACATATTTCTCTTTTATCATTCGTTAACTATAGTATGGTGTGTCAAAGCCACATATAATGGAATTGAATCTGTTTTATTTTGAAAAAACTAAAAAAGAGAAACAAACGTTATAAGAGGAATTTTAATGTTTCTTCAAGGACAAAGGACCTGTAACGCAACCGTACAAAATGGATGGGTTTGCCCTTTAATTTGAGCTTTATTTCGTCAAAATATGTAAATAAGTTTGGGAGATATGGCGAATAGTATGTAGTATATAGTAACAATGGATAAGAATATAATATATATGTAGAATGACATATGCTATATTGTTGAATAGTTGCCTAACAACATATATGTACCAAATAGGAGAGTTTTTAAAAAAAATTGAAGAAATTAGTGGTTGAAGCCATACATTTTCCAGTTACAACGAGTGTCACGTGGTCTCATCAGCCGTGAGAGGGTTAACTATTTCTTCTAAAGCAACAGGTACTACGTTCATTTTTTGTGCAGTTTGTAGTAATTTGTGCATTTATTTTCCCATGATGATGTGTAGAACATTTAGTTAGCATATTTGGTTGAGATTTGGAAAAAATATACAGGGTGATGCAAAATTCAGTTTGTAGTACAGAAAGTTTAACTTGGTTTTCAAAATGTGAAGAAATTGCATATATTAACGAATGCCCTGTATGTAGTTCTGAATGGCACAGTAACATATTCCTCTTTTATCATTCGTTAACCATAGTATGGTGTGTCAAAGCCACATATAATGGAATCGAATCTGTTTTATTTTGAAAAAACTAAAAAAGAGAAACAAAAGTTATAAGAGGAATTTTAACGTTTCTTCAAGGGCAAAGGACCCTTATCGCAACAGGACAAAGTGGAGGGGATTCCTCTTCATTTTTAGCTTTATTTCGTCAAAATATGTAAATAAGTTTGGGAGATATGGCGAATAGTATGTAGTATATAGTAACAATGGATAAGAATATAATATATATATAGAATGACATATGCTATATTGTTGAATAGTTGCCTAACAACATATATGTACCAAATAGGAGAGTTTTTTAAAAAAATTGAAGAAATTAGTGGTTGAAGCCATACATTTTCCAGTTACAACGAGTGTCACGTGGTCTCATCAGCCGTGAGAGGGTTAACTATTTCTTCTAAAGCAACAGGTACTACGTTCATTTTTTAGTGCAGTTTGTAGTAATTTGTGCATTAGTTTCCCATGATGATGTGTAGAAAATTTAGTTAGCATATTTGGTTGAGATTTGTAAAAAATATACACGGTGATGCAAAATTCAGCTTTGTAGTACAGAAAGTTTAACTTGGTTTTCAAAATGTGAAGAAATTGCATATCAATCGTTAACCATAGTATGGTGTGTCAAAGCCACATATAATGAAATCGAATCTGTTTTATTTTGAAAAAACTAAAAAAGAGAAACAAACGTTATAAAAGGAATTTTATTGTTTCTTCAAGGACAAAGGACCTGTAACGCAACCGTACAAAATGGAGGGTTTCCTCTTCAATTTTACCTTTCTTTCGTCAAAATATGTAAATAAGTTTGGGAGATATGGCGAATAGTATGTAGTATATAGTAACAATGATTAACAATATAATATATATGTAGAATGACATATGCTATATTGTTGAATAGTTGCCTAACAACATATATAAACCAAATAGGAAAGTTTTTAAAAAAATTGAAGAAATTAGTGGTTGAAGCCATACATTTTCCAGTTACAACGAGTGTCACGTGGTCTCATCAGCCGTGAGAGGGTTAACTATTTCTTCTAAAGCAACAGGTACTACGTTCATTTTTTAGTGCAGTTTGTAGTAATTTGTGCATTTATTTTCCCATGATGATGTGTAGAACATTTAGTTAGCATATTTGGTTGAGATTTGTAAAAAATATACAGGGTGATGCAAAATTCAGCTTTGTAGTACAGAAAGTATAAATTGGTTTTCAAAATGTGAAGAAAGTGCATATATTAACGAATGCCCTGTATGTACTTCTGAATGGCACAGTAACATATTCCTCTTTTATCATTCGTTAACCATAGTATGGTGTGTCAAAGCCACATATAATTGAATTGAATCTGTTTTATTTTGAAAAAACTAAAAAAGAGAAACAAACGTTATAAGAGGAATTTTAATGTTTCTTCAAGGACAAAGGACCTGTAACGCAACCGTACAAAATGGATGGGTTTGCCCTTCAATTTGAGTTTTGTTTCGTCCAAATATGTAAATAACTTTGGGAAATATGGCGAATAGTATGTAGTGTATAGTAACAATGGATAAGAATATAATATATATGTAGAATGACATATGCTATAGTATTGAATAGTTGCCTAACAACATATATATACCAAATAGGAGAGTTTTTTAAAAAAAATTGAAGAAATTAGAGGTTGAAGCCATACATTTTCCAGTTACAACGAGTGTCACGTGGTCTTATCAGCCGTGATAGGGTTAAGTATTTCTTCTAAAGCAACAGGTACTACGTTCATTTTTTGTGCAGTTTGTAGTAATTTGTGCATTTATTTTCCCATCATGATGTGTAGAACATTTAGTTAGCATATTTGGTTGAGATTTCGAAAAAATATACAGGGTGATGCAAAATTCATCTTTGTAGTACAGAAAGTATAAATTGGTTTTCAAAATGTGAAGAAAGTGCATATATTAACGAATGCCCTGTATGTACTTCTGAATGGCACAGTAACATATTCCTCTTTTATCATTCGTTAACCACAGTATGGTGTGTCAAGGCCACATATAATGGAATCGAATCTGTTTTATTTTGAAAAAACTAAAAAACAGAAACAAACGTTATAAAAGAAATTTTAACGTTTCTTCAAGAGCAAAGGACCCTTATCGCAACAGGACAAAGTGGAGGGGTTTCCTCTTCAATTTTAGCTTTATTTCGTCAAAATATGTAAATAAGTTTGGAAGATATGGCGAATAGTATGTAGTATATAGTAACAATGATTAATAATATAATATATATGTAGAATGACATATGCTATATTGTTGAATAGTTGCCTAACAACATATATATACCAAATAGGAAAGTTTTTTAAAAATTGAAGAAATTAGTGGTTGAAGCCATACATTTTCCAGTTACAACGAGTGTCACGTGGTCTCATCAGCCGTGAGAGGGTTAACTATTTCTTCTAAAGCAACAGGTACTACGTTCATTTTTTAGTGCAGTTTGTAGTAATTTGTGCATTAGTTTCCCATGATGATGTGTAGAAAATTTAGTTAGCATATTTGGTTGAGATTTGTAAAAAATATACAGGGTGATGCAAAATTCAGCTTTGTAGTACAGAAATTTTAACTTGGTTTTCAAAATGTGAAGAAATTGCATATATTAACGAATGCCCTGTATGTACTTCTGAATGGCACAGTAACATATTTCTCTTTTATCATTCGTTAACCATAGTATGGTGTGTCAAAGCCACATATAATGGAATTGAATCTGTTTTATTTTGAAAAAACTAAAAAAGAGAAACAAACGTTATAAGAGGAATTTTAATGTTTCTTCAAGGACAAAGGACCTGTAACGCAACCGTACAAAATGGATGGGTTTGCCCTTCAATTTGAGCTTTATTTCGTCAAAATATGTAAATAAGTTTGGGAGATATGGCGAATAGTATGTAGTATATAGTAACAATGGATAAGAATATAATATATATGTAGAATGACATATGCTATATTGTTGAATAGTTGCCTAACAACATATATGTACCAAATAGGAGAGTTTTTAAAAAAAATTGAAGAAATTAGTGGTTGAAGCCATACATTTTCCAGTTACAACGAGTGTCACGTGGTCTCATCAGCCGTGAGAGGGTTAACTATTTCTTCTAAAGCAACAGGTACTACGTTCATTTTTTGTGCAGTTTGTAGTAATTTGTGCATTTATTTTCCCATGATGATGTGTAGAACATTTAGTTAGCATATTTGGTTGAGATTTCGAAAAAATATACAGGGTGATGCAAAATTCATCTTTGTAGTACAGAAAGTATAAATTGGTTTTCAAAATGTGAAGAAAGTGCATATATTAAAGAATGCCCTGTATGTACTTCTGAATGGCACAGTAACATATTCCTCTTTTATCATTCGTTAACCACAGTATGGTGTGTCAAAGCCACATATAATGGAATCGAATCTGTTTTATTTTGAAAAAACTAAAAAACAGAAACAAACGTTATAAGAGAAATTTTATCGTTTCTTCAAGGGCAAAGGACACTTATTACAACAGGACAAAATGGAGGGGTTTCCTCTTCAATTTTACCTTTCTTTCGTCAAAATATGTAAATAACTTAGGGAGATATGGCGAATAGTATGTAGTATATAGTAACAATGGATAACAATATAATATATATGTAGAATGACATATGCTATATTGTTGAATAGTTGCCTAACAACATATATACCAAATAGGAGAGTTTTTTAAAAAAAATTGAAGAAATTAGTGGTTGAAGCAATATATTTTCCAGTTACAACGAGTGTCACGTGGTCTCATCAGCCGTGAGAGGGTTAACTATTTCTTCTAAAGCAACAGGTACTACGTTCATTTTTTAGTGCAGTTTGTAGTAATTTGTGCATTAGTTTCCCATGATGATGTGTAGAACATTTAGTTAGCATATTTGGTTGAGATTTGGAAAAAATATACAGGGTGATGCAAAATTCAGTTTGTAGTACAGAAAGTTTAACTTGGTTTTCAAAATGTGAAGAAATTGCCTATATTAACGAATGCCCTGTATGTACTTCTGAATGGCACAGTAACATATTCCTCTTTTATCATTCGTTAACCATAGTATGGTGTGTCAAAGCCACATATAATGGAATCGAATCTGTTTTATTTTGAAAAAACTAAAAAAGAGAAACAAACGTTATAAGAGGAATTTTAATGTTTCTTCAAAGACAAAGGACCTGTAACGCAACCGTACAAAATGGATGGGTTTGCCCTTCAATTTGAGCTTTATTTCGTCAAAATATGTAAATAACTTTGGGAGATATTGCGAATAGTATGTAGTATATAGTAACAATGGATAAGAATATAATATATATGTAGAATGACATATGCTATATTGTTGAATAGTTGCCTAACAACATATATGTACCAAATAGGAGAGTTTTTTAAAAAAAATTAAGAAATTAGTGGTTGAAGCCATACATTTTCCAGTTACAACGAGTGTCACGTGGTCTCATCAGCCGTGAGAGGGTTAACTATTTCTTCTAAAGCAACAGGTACTACGTTCATTTTTTAGTGCAGTTTGTAGTAATTTGTGCATTAGTTTCCCATGATGATGTGTAGAACATTTAGTTAGCATATTTGGTTGAGATTTGGAAAAAATATACAGGGTGATGCAAAATTCAGTTTGTAGTACAGAAAGTTTAACTTGGTTTTCAAAATGTGAAGAAATTGCCTATATTAACGAATGCCCTGTATGTACTTCTGAATGGCACAGTAACATATTCCTCTTTTATCATTCGTTAACCACAGTATGGTGTGTCAAGGCCACATATAATGGAATCGAATCTGTTTTATTTTGAAAAAACTAAAAAACAGAAACAAACGTTATAAAAGAAATTTTAACGTTTCTTCAAGAGCAAAGGACCCTTGTCGCAACAGGACAAAGTGGAGGGGGTTTCCTCTTCAATT
>NW_027657268.1:0-34605 GCF_964235325.1 Thermobia domestica | reverse complement strand
CTGGTCGATACCACTAGTTCGGCAATGTCCGATTGCAGCAGCTTAATAAACAATTGATTATTTCGATGGGATCGAGGTAATTATAAAGATTAAGCACAAATTTGGAATAGTTGTGCTGAATTTGGTTATACATTTACAATCGAGAAATAATTTCGTCGACAAATGAAAAAGGACTGGTTTCGTTTCAGGTTCTTTGCAGAGTTGAATGTGTATGAGTAAGGCTTACAGACACATACAACTATAATCCCCAAGCAGCAATAATCAAAAAGCTGATTACAGACCAGAATTTACTTATGGGGTTCCCTTACTTTCTGGAAGTGTAAGTATCCCCAAATGTATGTCCCCATCATGGTGAGGCTTAGCAAAATACATATATGTATGTATGTATATTCAGTATCGTCGGTACCCAGGACTGAATAAGGATGGGAAGTGAGCATACACAACAAAGTGGCATCACGATTGTGATATTCAGATTTATGTATGTAATTATTGGTGAAATAGGATTTTGAGTAGAATTAAACATTCGAAGTGAGCTGATACCTAGGGTACTGTATTACCAATATGTTACACACACTGGTTTATCATTTAATTCTTCGAGGAATTAATTTCGAAGCAGCACGAAGAGAAATTACCTTCTGATAATGTTATTCTACAACTTTTAATACGATACCTAAACACAATTATTCGCTCACTTTCACTTGGGAGATATCGGGATAGCAACTTGTTGAAGGTAAAAGAACAAGTTACTTAAACTCCCCATAGCAGAAAATGCCGCGATCTGCGATGTGATCGCAGAAATTTTGCCGCGCCTGTGCAGAAAAATTGCCAGAAAGAATTGGAAGAAAATATAACCAGCAGAAAAGTAAAAACATGCCTGCCATGTGTAGATATCTTAAATGCACGGACGACTCGCATAAATACAGTTTGAACTGATTTTTACGTCGCGTAAAGCATATTTTCAACGATCACAAGTGTTTCTTCTGCAGAAAATTTTTGTCTTACAAAAGCTCATCGCAGAAAGACAAAGAAAGTTCTGCCATCGGGCTTAAACTTCGGTGAGAATTAATGAAACGATGCTAAATGTCATTTCATACTTCCACCTTTAATATCAATCCGGACAAACTTTGAGGATACAAAATGTGTGATTTTGTTTTTATGAACCATTTTCTTTATAAAAGGAAAGAAAAACAATAATAAGAAAAAGTAAAGTCCACATATTTAATTTAGATTTCAGTTTTCTAGGACTGCTAACAAAGAAATGTGTCGTTGGACGTTCGTAAACGATTTATTAAGACCCTAGTATGGAGCGTGGCGCTTTACGGATCAGAGACGTGGACATGGAGAAAAGCTGAAATATCCAAGCTGGAAGCATTTGAAATGTGGTGTTAGTGCAGAATGCTTCGCATATCATGGACCGAAAGGGAAAGTAATGAAGACGTACTAAAGGAAGCAAATGAAGGACGAAGATAATAGGATAAGAATGAGATAAGCTCATGAAGATAATAGGAAAAAGAAGAAACAGCATGCTTGGCTATCTTATTTGGCACTCCGATTGGATCACCGTGCTGATAGAGGGAAAGACAGAAGGAAAACCAGGAAGAGGAAGACCAAGGATAGAATATCTAGATGCAGTTATGAAGAAGAGGCCTTATCAAAGTATAAAACAGCTCTCCCAAGGGAGACAAAAGTTTTAAAATTTCCATGTTGCCCACCAATCTATAGTTGAGGAGAACAAGAAGAAGCCGAAAGGTCTCAAGATCAGTCGGAAATGGAAACTAATAATACAGTTAACTAGGATATAATGTTGAGCTTTCCACCACAGAAAACCTTGATTCAGGTGATGTAGGTACATTGTGTAAAAGTGCTTTGAAACTAGATTGGAACTGACGTTTTCTGGTGATACTACATGGACACTACAGAGAAACAATATTTCGCCAAGAACAAGCTTTCCCTTCTGTAAATAATTGTCTAGACAGAAGCAAAACTCATGGACGGAGCAAAGAGGTCATCTATTGTTTGAAAACTCTCATCTGAGCAGTATTTATGGACACTCTGTACGTCAGAAGTTAAACCAACCCAAACTTTCTCCTCCGTAATAGTTACGGACTGTTTTACATCGATCTTTATGCATACGCATTTACACAGATACTAACACCAAATACCAAAAAATGTTATAGTTACGAACGTAAAATAATAACTGTGTACACTAGGTTTAATTTTGAAATCTCGTCGACTTACGATTTTCCTCTCTTTTGAATCATTATTTTACCCCAATAAAAAAGTTACTTTACTTTTATAACAAAGAGTTACTTATTATTATCAGAATAAAGACAAACGGTCACTTACTATTACTACTACTGCACTTTTCAACCCACTGCTGAACTTCTTCGTCAGAATCAGAACTTTCGGACGACGAAGAGCGCCGCTTCTTCTTCTTTTTGCGTTTTTTCTTGCTCTTCTTGTGGGAACTTCTCTGTAAAAGTAAAGCCTATTTTAATTTTCACTTCACTGATACTACAATACAACTACTACTGTAGGCGTCAACATCTTACACGAATTACACGTTATGCAGCTAAAAGTACTGACTTTAATAACTACAGTATCCAACTGACATTAAAACTTCTAAAGGCACAAAATCTGCGAACTGTTTCAAGGCACTCCTCACTTCTTCCTCAGTGCATCTAAAGAAAACTTGATGCTATACAAAGACATGATGAGGAAATTCTCTGCTTGTTCATCTTGTAGAATAAAAGTAAGGGTGTAAGTTTGTAGTTCGACAGTAAGATTTCTTCTTTTCCTATTTTATGGTTAATGGAAAGTCCTTTAGTATGGCCCATTCCATTTCAACTCAGGCAAAATTAAAAAAATCTGTCCAGTGATTCTCTCAGATTTTCATGAAATTTAAATATATTATACTAGGTACAAAAATAAGGGACCCATATTTTTGCGTTTTGCTCAAAAAAATTTTTTTGACCAAGTTATGCCCACTTGAAATTTTGGGTCAAATCTCCCGCGCTTTTGGGGTCAAAATCTTTAAATACATATATCTCGAGAACTGTTCAAGATATTTTCATTCTGTTTTCTTTCTCTGAAAGCTCTCTGAAAGCTCTACAAAATGAGACTAAATTCAATGCTGTAAGTTATATACATACTGAGCTATTATTGCTGAAAGGAAAATATAGACCCATTTTTGGGTCAGTATATCTCAAAAACCCCACCCTTAAAAAAATTAATATTTTCAGGATAGATTTAACAAGATCCCAACATGCTTCTGTATAAATTTCAGAAAGAGTAAATGCTTGGTTCAGAAGTTACCGCCTTGGTTGTACAACACTGTTCAATTTTCTCGAGAATTGCGCAGTCACAGAGCAGAATAGTTTTATTTTATTTATGTACCTAGGTATTACTGACTTCACGTAAGGTAAAATTAGCTTACGTTATCCGTGGTAAAAAGTACTACTATTCTGCAGTGAATTGAACTGAGCTGTGCAAGCAATATTCGTGCCATGAAATTTTTGGAGGAACTGCACTATTATAATCGTTAATATACGACAAAAGTAACAAATTATTTTTGCTACTCTTTAACAATTATCTACATACAAATTAATTTTATTTTATTATTTATGTTTCAGGATGATGTCTAACAATAAACTCGTTTTATTTCTTCTTTAAATAAGGGCATTTCGAAGTGTGGCTCAAAAGTCGCAACTCCCAGCCAATCAGAAGATGTGCTTCATTCAATTTTATAAACTCAGCTGGAAATTGGAATGTACGTTAAGAGTTGTGTACTGAGGGTTGAATACTTACTGGTATTTTTGTATCATTTCGGTAAAGTTCTGTGTACATCATTCTAAAAGTTATGGGGAAAAAGAGTGGAAAATCTGTTTTTTCTGGTGAAAGATATAAGTGCCCCGATTTTCAACATAAACATAAAAATGTAGTGTACAAAAGCACAACATGTAGATTTGTGAAACTGGAAGATATGTCCTTTTTATTGAAAAACTTATTTAAACGTGATGATATATCCAGTGAGACATTGGTTTGTTTCAACTGTTATCGCCGGTATTCCAACATGTTTGAAGTGAGTTCTGACGTCTCCAAACCAACAGAGTATGTTTCCTTTGTAAGTGCAAGCACAGCAAATATTTCTACAGAAGAAAGTGATCCTGAATTCAATGTACTTGATGAGGACGCAACATTTAACGAAACTGAAGAAGTGATGCAAGCTATGAACACGACCATTTCCAGCCTTGAAATGAATGTGACACCACTGAGGACACCTACTGTTGTAAAGCCTGAAAGAAGAGGAGCTTATGTGACCAGAAAACGAAAGCAACTGATAACAGAATTTGAAGCAAAAACAAACTCTAAGTTGGCAGAAATTTATGATGTCCCTGTCCATGAACAAAATTTAAGTGCTCAGCGTGTAGTGTGTGTTAACTGCGAACAGTGGCATAAGAAGATTAATGCTGCCTTTGAAGGATGCCGCTCTTACAATGAAAAAGTACGGTTGATGACAATTGTACCCAACAAGATAACGAAGACGGAATTGCTGTCCCGGTTTCCCCACGTGACAAAGCACTTAATAGACAGATCCAGAAGAATACAACGAATGCATGGAGTATACCATATTCCTGATCCATATTCAGGTCACCCATTACCTCCAGAAACTGTGGCGTGTCAAAGTTTTACACACTTCGCCCGAAATGGGTTATTCTCCATCCACCAAGAGAAGTACCGTAAAACGGGGCTACTTTGACAGGTTTTGGACTAGTTTAGATGTGTACACGGGACACTTTCTGCAATCAATGAATGATACTATTCTCATCATAACAATAGGTATCTAGGCTATCACATCCACTACTAAACCTAAGTCTCTACAAGTAAGTTTTGGTGGGAAGAAATGAAGAAATACCGGTCAAAGTAGCCCCGGGGGTGGGGCTACTTTGACATCTTATGTATTTGCTGCATAAGGTCAAAGTTACTCAACGTATGGAGTTATTTTGACATGGAATTTATGTAAAGTGTATAAAACACTGTTTTGGTCATGTGTAAAGTACGGTATGCTGTATACTTGATAAGCAAGAAATCTTTATTTTGTTGTGGTACATCATTATACACCACTATACAAGTTTTTCTAAAGCTTTACTTTTAACATCTTTTACTTTGAACATACACAGTGCTTTACCTTACATTGTTACTTTATTTTTTACTCTACTTTTTCACTTTACTTTACTTTTAACATAATTACATATGTACCGGTATGTTATCTTTACATGTAACAATGAAAAGAAAAACCTTAGTCAACATCACAGCCGTAACAAGCATACTGAGGATTTTTTTTGATTTTCCTTTTCTGAGCTTGTTTACGACATGTTGATATATATCGTCAGAGTGCGAAATAGATTATTCATTTTTGGGGGAAATAAACAGTGGCGGATCTAGAAGTCCTTATATTATATATTGGGGGACAGGAAGGATATTGAGAGGGGGAAGAAATACAATGGGAGAAATCCCTCATCCCCTCCGGCAATTCACACCGTGGACACCATATCAACCTTTACCTATGAAAGTATGTGCAACAATTCTCACAGGAAGCACGAATTGCTCATCTGTCAAAGTAGCCCCACTCTATGTCAAAGTAACCCTAAATGTCAAAGTAGCCCCGTTTTACGGTATGCGTTTGCATATATTGTGCAAACTTTGAACTCTGTTGTGCAGCGTTAAAAAGTTTCAGCACATCGCTATCTAACGACAAAACTGAAATCAGGCAACAGTTGCAAAATCTGGTGCTGTGCTCCCCTCCACGTGAATCTTGCCTCTATGGAGAATGCGCAGATTGTCCGGGAAAGGAAGGAATCAATTCAGGGTCTCTTGGATTAGTGGAAAAAGAAGAAGACGACGAAGAAATTTCATTTGCAGTGTGGGAAGCAGGAAATCTAGTTAAGAAGTCAACAGAAGTACATGTTTTCACTGAAGAAGTAGCAACATGGACTCTGAAGGCAGTGACTCATCTTCACATCAAAGAAGTACAAAGAAAAGCCATAGCCGCAGAGAAGATGGTAGTTAAAGAAGACTCTCATCATCTGGTGCTCCATGTAGATTTCGCTGAAAACTGGACGGCCATAATGAAAGATGAGATTCAAAGCTATCATTGGAGAAATGACCAGGTCACTATATTTACAGGAGTTTCTTACTGTGCCAACAACACTAGAAGTTATGCAGTTGTTAGTGATGACCTTACCCATGATTCGGCTCATGCTTTGCTGGCAACAAAGAAGATCATCTCCTGCACTGAAAATTTAGCTGACATTAAAACTTTCACAATGATATCGGATGGGGCAGCGAGCCATTTTAAAAATCGTTATCAACTTCATGAACTCACAAACTTAAATTTCGAAAATAAAAAATGGCTGTATTCAGCAAAGGTCACGGAAAATCTGCCTGTGATGGAATAGGCGGAACAGTAAAGCATATTGCAACGAAGCACAACCTGACATCAGAGCATTTGGAATGCATTCAAAATGCAACAGAATTTGCTGCCACTGTTGCAACATATACGAAAGCCATCACCATTATCCATCTTGCATCCACAGAAGTTCAAAAATTTCGTGATGAAAAAATTGCTCAGTGGACCAGTGTACGGGCTGTAAAAAACATACAGAAAAGTCATTTGTGGTATGTATGTGACAAGAATGTGTACACTGCACGCACAGCAGAACATGAGAAAGAGGAAATTTATGCAGTTACAACATACATGACAAGTGTTGTTTCACGTAAAATTCAAGACATCAAAGTTGGCTCATTTTTGGCTGTGATTTATGATGATAATTGGTGGGTTGCTAAGGCTAAACAAGTTTATTTTGAACTTCAGGAAGTGCTTGTGCATTTCATGCTGCCCCATGGACCGGCTAAAGGCTATAAATTTCCAGAGGGGAAAAGACAGCGAGCTCATGAGTGCGCAATACCAGTGAAAAATATTCTCAAGATTCTGTCACCACCACATCCTTTAGGACAGTCAGGAAGACTTCACGGTATAACACAAAAAGAAGAATCTGACATTCAAAATGCTTTCATGTACAGAGCTAATTTGTAGTGAATCTGAAAAACGAAATATGTATAATTTCTCCGGCATAACCACTATTAATAAATGTGACCTAACATCTGAACCAAGCATTTACTCTCTCTGAAATTTATACAGAAGCATGTTGGGATCTAGTTGAATCTATCCTGAAAACATGAATTTTTTTAAGGGTGGGGTTTTTGAGATATACTGACTAAAAAATGGGTCTATTTTTTCCTTTCAGCAATAGTAGCTCAGTATGTATATAACTTACAGCATTGAATTTAGTCTCATTTTGTAGAGCTTTCAGAGAGCTTTCAGAGAAAGAAAACAGAATGAAAATATCTTGAACAGTTCTCGAGATATATGTATTTAAAAATTTTGACCCCAAAAGCGCGGGAGATTTGACCCAAAATTTCAAGTGGGCATAACTTGGTCAAAAAAATTTTTTGAGCAAAATGCAAAAATATGGGTCCCTTATTTTTGTACCTAGTAGAATATATTTTAATTTCATGAAAATCTGAGAGAATCATTGGGCACCCTCTGCCTGTCTTGAGATGGAATAGGCCGTATCTATTTCTACCTAAGATCACAAAGAACAAACACTCAAGTGACGATCTAGAACTAAGATCATCTTAACGGTCTTTACCTAAAGGAATGATAGGGGCAAACTTTTGGTTAAAAAGGTATAAAATTTTGGTTAAAAAACATGCAAAATTTTGGGAAAAGAATATGCAAATTTCACATGTAAATATGTATACCAACAGTAGCAAACTAATTACATCAAAAAACTGTTAAAACGGAGACCATTTAACATTTCAATGTTTCTTTCAGATCACTAAATAAGGGTCGTGGCTATATGCTTAGGGTACGGCGCGGAAGACGACCCGGGTTCGATTCCAAGTGGAAGTTTATGTAGTTTGAATCCCACATTAAGCTGCAGATCCACATCTCGTATAGCCTGTGTGCTAAACGGAAGGCTAAAGTCCAAATCAACCCAACTGGTTACTAAATAAATGTTTATTTGTAGAAAACAATTCAACAATATACCGATTGGTGACAGCCGTGATTAGTCAGCTTGATGCTGTCTCCTTCCTTTACATTCTATTCAAGAGTTTTCACCTAATGGAACTGCGCTAAAGCGGAAGAATGCGACACTGCACACGCTCGTATTTCCTTGTTTAATTATTATGGGAATAAAATGCGGAAAAGGTACCAAAAAAAAATAGTTTCAAAAAGTGCGTAAAGGTGATGACACAGATAAACAAGAATTTTAGGAATGATTAAAAAAAAAAATAATAAATAAATAAATAAATAAAACAAAAGATTGCGATCTTGGCCAATAATTAGTTTTTGGATCAGGGGCCACAAAATTTTTGAACGGTCCCTAAATCGAGTTTTCATATTTTCTACAGAATAAGCACATCATACATAGTTTGGGTTTGGTTACACAATATGTAGTTATCCAGATATATATATGGCATACAAGAAAACTTTTGATTGAAATATATTGGATCTTTCGATCCAAAAAGATGCTTGGATTTAAAAAAAGTGCAAAAAGGTACAATAAAAACACAGTTAGAAGTGTTTTGTTTGCTTTGCAACATAAGTTAATTTGGGCATTTTAAATAAAAATAGATATAATAATAATAATAATAATAATAATAGGGCTAATCCTTATTTGGCGAGCACGAATTTCTTGACTTTTCTAGGCTATCCAGCTCGCGATTTACAAACTTTTAGAGCTATATAAATGTAAAAAAGGAACTATATTTTTCCCGTCCAGGGGCCTATTTCTCAAAACTACTAGTCTTATAATATTATCGTTACCCAACCGATCTTAATCAAAGTTTGAACATAGATGAGGTTCGGGACTGGGAAGTTTTTTTATCGTTCCACTTTGACGGTAGAACTTAGGGAAGGGGGAGAAGAGGGGGAGATATACAAAAAATAAATAAAACTTGATACTACCGATCTCAATCAAATTTTCACCACAGATGAGGTTCGGATCTGGGATTGTTTTAATAATATCACTTTGACGGTACATCTTAGGGGAGGGGGAGGGATATTTAAAAATGATCGAAAATGACCAATATTAGTGTCGAATCCACAGTCTTCTGGGAGACTGAGTTAAACAGTGACACTTCCGATGCAGTTTAAATCCAAATTCAGTCCCGCAACTTGGGGAGGGGGAGATATTTAATGATCGAAAAATGACCAATATTAGAAAGAGCTTCAATAATATTAAACAATGGCTGACTAACGGAATATACTACTAATTTTCCTTATTTTAACCCACGAAGCGGGTAATTGACGCTAGTACCCTCTATTATTATTCTAGTATTTTTTCTCACGACATATTATGGCTTGTGAAAGAATAGCAGTTTTCAGAAATAGATCCCACGAGATTCCTCATCTGATATGCATGTACAGTCAGCGACAAAAGTTCTTTCCGTTTGATGAAATTAGTTTTGTAAATAATTTAAGAATGGAAGGACAATTTGAGTTCAGTTTTCAGTAAATTAAAAAGAATGTAATGTTCAGTACGTTCATTTATACCACCGTTATTCCCAAAATAAATTTTACCAAACGGAAAGAACTTTTGTTGCTGACTGTACATGTATATAGTATAATGTGTGGGGACGGGGGTAGTTAGAGAAGTTTTGCAAAACTAATTTGCTTTATAAAATATTCTTTACCAAAAACAAGTGGGTAAAGCAAAAAGAAAAATGGGTTTTGAAAAGCAAAAGTCCGCACTCAGAAATCCCTCCCTGACTCTTCCAGGTTTTCCAGGTTTGTGAAGAACTTGGAAAACACTTACTGTGAAATAAGATTCGTGAATAAAAAGTACGAACAAACTTATTAGTGTTCTACAAAAATCAACTTTAATGTATCCTCTGTTCCAGAACCGAATATTTCAAAACGATGAACAATTGAAATTCAAGACGTTAATTGAATGTTAGCTAAATATCATCAATTTAGTGTCTAACGATCTTACGTATAAGTAAACGCCACGGATTTCTCATAAATCAGGAAAAGAAGGAAATCTTACTACAGTAAAATGTCGCTGTAAAGAATGTCAGTATAACGTAATATTCAGAATTGCGAAATTATTTTTAGCTCTCTTACGATTTCTCCTACATATTTCAACCTAGAGACTTCAAATTTTTAGAAAAGAAACTTCATAACCTATCGAAAGCAATAATCCGTGCCGATTTTTTATTTAGAATTTTCTTCGTTGTTGAAATGGCTTGATTGTTGAAATGGATATCCACACTTTTAACAAAGGAACTGCTTCAACAATGAAGAAAATTCACAATAAAAAATCGGCACAGATTGTTCCTTTTAATAGGTTATGAAGCTTCTTCTCTAAAAATTTGAAGTCTGTAGATTGAAATTTGTAAGATAAATTGTAAATTTTCGTGAAAGGTAAAAAAAACACATGGGAGAGATACAAAGACTGTAGTGACATGTATCGGCAAAACTTGTCCCTTTTCACTAACCTTAAATCTTTTAAACTACATAAAAGAGAAGAAAAACGCCTACAAATGTAAATTGTATTATTTTATCAATTATATACCGTATTTTACGGACTATAAGACGCACTTTTTCCTTCGAAAAATTGCCTCCAAATTTCAGGTGCGTCTTATGCTTGAAATTAATATAAAAATGTTTAGTGTTCGATTTAAAATTCCCGCCAATCTTAAAAAAAGGCCATATATTCGATGCTGCGTGGAAACTATTTCTATCTGACAACATTGGATTCAACTGGCAGCAGCAGTGCACCGATGCAACGAACATGAGTTGCGGGGATTCACAAGCTTGCTAACACTATCTCCCTCCCGCCCCGCCATCTCAAACCCAAAACTACAGACCGTAAACTCTGCGAAAAACTGGAAACAATCTAATAATAAAAATGATAAAAAATATGTTACGGTATATTTTTTAAATTGTCTAAAAATTAAGGTGCGTCTTATAGTCCGTAGAATACGATAACATCATGTAACACTATATATATATATACCAGGGTTGGCAAAAACCATGGTTTTTATTGAAAAAACCAAAAAAACAGTTTTTTTTTGTTTAAATAATTTATTCTATGTATTTATATCAGATATGGACAGACATTAGTTTGTTTCGCCTTGGTGTTATTATGCAACAACAAGGTTATGCTGCAAGGGGTCACATAAGCTTAAAGCGGAATCCAAACCGCTTCTCGACTTACATCCAAGAGAAATTGTCCATTTTGACACGAAACCGGGACTAATTGGTCACAAATGCGATTACCGACTCACTCACGAAGGACTCTTGATATAAATACGTTGTACTGATCTTTACATAGGCCTAGTTGTTAATATAATTGCCAAGAGTCATTTCAGAAGGACAAAAAGATAAACAGTTACACAAGTAGAATTATATATGTCGGGAAACTCCCGCCTTAGCCATTGGGAAAATCCTGTTATTACTTTAAATGTATTTGTATGTAAAATTTTAAGGGCAACATATCATAATCACTACGCTAAAACTGAGGTATCAAATTACAAATTTGGTATGTAGATATCATTCAATAAAATTAAAACAAAGTCAAATCCAAGTTGATGTTGGAAGATACGTAGGCAGTTGATAAATTTTGCCAATTTCTCTCAATAAGAGACAAGCTTGGCTTCTTTATAAAACAACAGACATTCATTCAAGTAGAAATATATAATTTGGTTTCATTTCATATGTTTACGCTTAACATCCTTATGAAATACCAAGGTTATCACGGAGAAGACTTTCGCTTAAAGGGACACCTCGGATCGCTACTTGGTTTACACTTGAAAGATGGGTTGTGGTTCGACCGAGAATTGAACACGGGACCCCCTGATTAAAAGGTGAAAAATAGATAAACGTAATGCGGATGGTTTGATATGTGGAAACGTCACCATTAAGTTCACACGATTTAAAGCATTTTTCGTTTTTTTATTGGGGGGGGGGAGGGTTAAACCATTTTTTTTTTTTTGAAAAAACCAGGTGGTTTAAACCAGCCAACCCTGATATATACACATGAATTTATGAATAAAATGAAAGATGCATTAAATGAAAGCAAAAGAAGACACAGAGGAATTTTACAAGAAACTGGAGATCAACGGATATGACAAAACAAGCTTAAAATGGATAGGGGAAGAAGAAAAGAACAAAATAGTAAAAAGATAAAGGAGGAGAAAACAAGATGAAGGAGGGGGAGAAAGGAAGTCTTGGTGGGAAATAGTATGGGAGAGGACACTTAGATAATAAATAGAGCACTTCACAAGATAGAGAAGGTTTCAGCATGTAGGAAAGGAAGTACGAAACTATTGGATGTGATGTATAAAGAATAATAATAAGAAGGAAAGCCGAGAGGAGTGATGGAAAGAGAAGAAGTAATTTATAGGATAAGGTATAGTGAAATGAAATCTTTAAGTTTTACGTCCCACGGTTATGCCGGTTAGGCTAAAGGAGACGGTGATGATGAGAAATGAATGAAATGGTGGAATGAAAAGCGGGAGGAAACGGGAAAACCCCGAGAAAACCCACGAACACGGTGTTTGTCCACCACAAAGTCCACACGGCGCAAGCTGGGATCGAACCAGGGACCCCAAGCACCGGAGGTGAACGCTCTACCACTGAGCCACAGCGATCCCGATAAGGTATAGTGATTGTGACAGCTTTTATGTTGATGAAATAGGTTAAAAAAAAAAAAAAAAAACCTGAAAAAACGTGTAAAACACAAAGATAATGTAAGGTTACAAAGAACGGAATGTCATTTAAAAGCATGTGAAGAACACGGGACATAACATTGATTGGTGCAGGGTTGAAGTGTCAGACAAAGAACAAAGGGCGTTGATAAGAAAGTGGAAGGAGGCCAGACTTATTGAAAAAGAACAAGGCTGTGTCATTAATTGGAATGTAGGTCTTAAAATTGACTAACAGTGGGAGAAATTATTGGGGAAAAAAAGTTTGTAGCTTGTTTAGGTCCAGTAGAGTTGAAGTGAAGGAGGAAATGGATTTTTTGTTTTTAGTTGCTTCTTTTTCAACTCTAATTTTGACTGACTGACATCATTCTAATCAGCCAACCAGCGTTCAGAACCAGTCTCAGGAATTTTGTTATATTAAAAAGAGTCAACTCTCTATTGTATTGTACTGTGTCTGATTAAGCCAAGATGCTTAGTTGGCGAAACTGTTATACAATTATTATTTTTTTAATTATAATTTGCTTTGTTCAGAGATTTTTATTTTTCAGGAAATTATATGAAAGAAAATTATAACTCCCTATTACATAATGCTTGCGAACACATTTCTTCCTCGAATTGATAATTTTCTACAGACATCAAAAATTTTTAATTTAATAGGTAATACACTTCCGCATTTTGAGTGCTATCTCTTCCACAATTTATAACCTAAAAATTCCCAAAGTTCAGTCAACCGGTCTCTAATATCTTTATCAGTTGCAAATAAATCAATACCTCTACCTTTAAAGCTAACAGCGAAGTCCGCAACAGAAACTTTAAATTCAACATTTCCTTCAGAAAATAATTCTCAAAACCTTTTATTCAAACTCTAAAATACACTAAACAACGGTAATTCTAATATATATAAAATGACTTCATATCTATCTAAAATCATCAACATAAAAATTACCAGGTTCGAGAAAAACCAACAAACTTATAACGTAGGTGAGAAACAAAAAAATCCTAGCACTTTACTACAATGCACTAAACACACCGCACTAAATGTTTCATTTCGCCACAAAAGACTAAATCTACCAATACTAGACTGGTTAAAGAAACGTGTCTTTATAGCACAAATTAATCAATATTTAAGTTCAATCTACATCCCTATAACAATGCTATTTAAGCATGTCTTAGTATAATAAAAAGGCTTTTATTACCTTCTTCTTTTTCTCCTTTTTCTTCTTCTTCTTTTTCTTTTGTTCCCCACTAGAGCTACTGTCTGAGCTCACCTTCTTGTTCGAATCTTCTACCTCACTCTCGATTTCATCTGAGCTGAAATAAAAAAGCATTAAGTATTACCGTATTTTATATATAATGGAATAATGTTTCATAGAAACATTGAGTATGTATGCAGGTTACAGGTTGCATCTCTCGCAACTGGGTTCCAAACACCCAACACGTTGTTCGTGTGTGTTAGTACGTATTTTTCCACAGCGCTTGGGCTACGCATTTGCTTTTTCGTTCAGTTTGTTGTCAAAAGCTGTAGCAAAAGCATCTTGTGAAAATTTCGCTGCTAATTTTGTTTTTGTGTTATTGATTTATTTAAGAAGAACTTCGTGTATTCGCCACGGGTCCTAAAGAATGTACTAACGAAAATAAACGTAAGAGAAAATTTGTTAGAACTACAACTGCAGTTACGGAAGACCTTACCTTACTGTTAAAAATATTTTGAAACTTTGACTTTGCGAGACCCAGCAACGGATTGTTCAATTTCTATTATTATAAAGTGGAAAAAAGTAAAAGATACCAAGAAGTGACTTTTTTGCAATCGATTTAGTGTCACAAGAATTGGTTTCAAACCGGAAGTATTTGAAATAAACTATATTTTGTTTCAACCCTCATTAGCATAGAACAAAAGCAGCAAGCTAGAGCGAGTAATGGCTTTTTAATATGGATTCTGCATCCGAGGAACAGGTTGTATCATTGATCTTATTACTCTACTGGAACTTGTACATGCACTACTTCAAGCTTTGAGTATTGAATTCGCATAGTTTGTAAGTCGTAGTTTCACACTGTGAAACGATATTCACTTGTTTTTACCTAGCACGTGGAATAGAGCTAGTTGAGTTGCCTAACTCTGTTGACGAAGATGACAAGGAAAATGGAAACAATATATTAAGTATTACACACCGTAATATTATATTTACAAATTATCAGATTATTCCTGAAACTTCCTTGCACTTTTAAGTTTTCAGTTCTATCCTGGAGCCTTGTTCACAGAGGATGAAAGTAAGAGTACAAGAAATTACATCATCACGGTGAATTGGACTCATTGGGGAAGACCAGTGAAGATACTTCATCAGCGCTGCGTGGACACACCTTACAAAGACGAACACAAGCAGCGGTTGATTAAGTGTATCTTCACTGCTCTTCCTCAATGAGTCTGTTCCTTTATATTTCCGTGATGTTCTTATTAGAATCACGCTAATGGGGTTTATAAAATTGTAATGTTAGTACGCTCATTACCTGCACGATAACTCTTGAACGAAAGTGAATTCTTGATTTACCTTTTGCAATGGATAGCTAGAGAGATTACATCAACGGACAGATGAAACATTAGGCATGTTACAAAAGTATGACATTTCATTAAATGACTTGACAGGTATAGATTACGATAATAACGCGAAAATGCGTGGAAAGCACAGTATTGCTCAATCGTTTGGTAATGAACGATGTTGTTGGATGTTATGTGGAAGGTGTAACTTTCCTTGTGGTGCCACAGCTTTATTGATCTTTCCGCATCTTCTAATAGAACACGCTACAAACACATAAAATAAAATCTCTCAGTGAATGTGCGATGGGCAAGTCGTTATAACAGAAACACGTCCAAGTTATTTGGATATCCAACAAGAAAATAATATGATTACAGCTAAAAAACCTGAGAGAGCTTGTTAAAACACATCGCAAATTATAAATTTATTTGTTCACTAATTATTATTTGAAACAATGTGTTACAAAATATGTTGCCAGTAAAGCTTTCCAGACAGAAGATTTAGATGGTAAAACAGCCGAATTTCACATCAACAACTCTTTAAAGTATACAGAAAAGTACAGAAATGATTTTAAAAAAGAAAAATGAAATCTCTGAGTTTTACGTCCCACGTTATGCCGGTTAGGCTAAAGGAGACGGTGATGATGAGTAATGAATGAAATGGTGGAATGAAGAAAGTGGGAGGAAACGGGAGAACCCCGAGGAAACCTACGCACACGGTGTTTGTCCACCACAAAGTTCACTTGGGATCGAACCCGGGACCCCAAGCACCAGAGGTGAACGCTCTACCACTGAGCTACCGCGGCCCCCGATTATTTTAAAAAAAGAATCCATAGTTAAAGATACAGAAGAAATTTCTCGCAGATTGGACATTCCAATGCATTTTGAAGTGCTTCTAGAACAACGTGAGAATGGAAGCAGCAATGAAAAAAAAAAAGTACAAAATTTTCTTCTTTAATCAAATTTTGGAATATACAAGAAACGCACTCACAAACAGGTTTTTCTCTTCCGTATGACTTTCGTAAATCTATGACGATGAGTTAAAATGCTTTATTAAGTGAATGCACAAAATTTGAACTGTTACTAACGGATAAAACGAAGAAGAAGAAAAAAGACATTTCAGATCTTGATTTACTCCATGAACTTCAGAATTTTAGAAAGTTATTCTAATGGCAGGATATAAAGCGCACTAGGAAAATTTTGCAATAGAATAGAACGGATCATCACAAGAGTTTGCAGCTTAGCCTTTGTTTAGACATGTCCAAACCTGCACTGTAGAAGCTCTAGTCACTGTCTCCTTGTCAGTTTATTTTCAGCTGTGTTAGTGAAAAGTAGTGGAGATTTTGTCGTGGTCGAAAACTGAATACCGGGCAATTTTGTGCTACAATTTTGTACGTAGTTTAAGTGTTGATCAGTGTTTAGAGGAAATGACTCCTATGCTTGGTCAATGTTAGGTCAGCCATCTTCATCTGTAACTGAAGAAAACACTGCTGCAGTAAGGAAAATGCTTGAGACAGACAGACGGATTACATACCATCAAACAGAGGTATGCTTTTGCATAAATGCACCAGCAGTTCGTGCTATTCTCCGCGGTCACCTTCGAGTTAGAAAGCTTTGTATCCTTTGGGTACTACATGACTTGACCGACGAGCAGATGGCATAGCGTGTTTCATGGTGCCGTGAAATGTTGACAATTTAAAAAATGGAAAATCTTCCTCCGAGAACTATGACGTCCCGAGCAAGGCTCAAAACAAAGTGTGGGTGTTTGAAGATGAGAAGACCCCGTGGCTGTTTGAAAGTCCACATCAGTGAGGAAGAGAATGGTAGCGGTATTTTTTTAGTGGGCGAGGATTGTCGAGCGAGTTGTCTTAGAAACACAGACAGTCACAGGAAAGTGGTATACCGAGGAATATCCGCCTCAAGTTCTTACAGCTCTCAAATAGTTGTGCCCAAACTCAATGATGTACACATAGTTTCTTCACCACGATAACGCTCCAGCGCACTGTTGAAAAGTTTGTTCAGAGTATTTGGCCAGCACTGCATTAAAACTGTTAGAGCACCCTCCGTACAGTCCAGATCTCGCTGTTTTGACTTCGCGCTGATTGCCCATATGAAGATCAGATGAAAAGTAAGGCGTTTTATAAGCGATGGCGCCCTACTAAGGGCTTGAGACGATGAGTATGCCCAGATCTCTGCTGAAAGACGGCAGAGTTTCTTCGACGACTGTTTTCGAAGGATGAAAAATGTGTAATATGTGGTAGAAAGTACTTTGAAAAAGTATAGGAAATAAGGTCGTATTGCAAAACTTTCCTAGTGCCCTTTGTATAACATATGCAATTACCGAAGTACATTTGCGAAGAAGAAAAAAAAAAAAAAAATGTGTGTATATGTCCCGAATCTGTAGCACTGCGAACACTTATAGATTTTTCTGTGTCAGTAGCAAGCGCAGAATGAAATTTCTGAAAATTAAAATTAATTAAAACGAATTTGTGAATTACAATGACTCAGGAGAGCTTTGACGGTTTAGCAACAATGTCCATCAAGTGCAGTTTATTAAACGAACTTGACAGATATAATTTATACACTCGCTCAGGTAAAACTCCGAAAATATGCATATCTGTAATTGTAACATAAATCAATAATAATAATAATAATAATAATAATAATAATAATAATAATAATAATAATAATAATAATAATAATAATAATAATAATAATAATAAGAAGAAGAAGAAGAAGAAGAAGAAGAAGAAGAAGAAGCAAAGAATTTTTTAATTCTCAATTTTTAGGGCACAAGTTGAACAATTAACTTAGCAGGGTTTCTACACCCTTAAGTCGGCTGTCTATATCCCATTTTCTACTATTAAAATAAAGGTGTATAATTGTAGAGTGCTCGAAGTTACACACCAAGCCGTTAGATGGCAGTAAATATCCTTCAGCGGATGACATCTACCGGACGAAATAGAAGCTTTCAAATGTGATCCTTTATTTAGTATGCTCCTATTTTATTCTCCGCGAACACGGCTCCAGGCAAGAACGGAAAGCTTGAAAATGCAAGGAAGTTAAGAAATCTGAATTTGAAAAGGAGATCACTGCGAGAGTGCCTATTCTCCCACCCCCCTTCTCTTCAAAAGTCAATCGATCCTAGTTAAATACCCGAATAACTTTCCCTATAATATCTGGCTATTCCTAAGATAAAACGACGAAGATTTACATAGATGAAGAGAAGAACTCCGCGAAAAACAGTTTTATGCCTGTTTCTAGGAACGGAAACATCCTCTAGACCAAACAACTAAACAATTGCAGCCACTATTTATAGGTTCTTCTTCTTCTTACTATTATTATAGTTCCCTAAATTTAAAAGTTTGTGTGTGTATATATGCAGTAAGTGGCAGGTGATATTGTGTCACAGCCACTTACTGCATGTAAAAACAGAAATTGATCTTTGATATTTTTAAAGCAGTGTTGCGCATCAATAGAAGAAAACATTTTATCAGAAACTTTGCCTCGTTCTGGCTTCAAAAGGTAGATAGGTATCTCATCAAGTGTAAGTGATACCAGGAGAATCAGTAGGTTATCATCATCTCCTACTACAACTATAGGGTTATTGACGCTGCTTCCTGGTGATGGTGGTTTTTTTTTTAAACTTCTGATGTTTGTTCGGCAACAGCACCATGTAAGGAGTGATCTGCTTGTTTAACATGGACCTCTGTTGCATACAGCTTTCTACACCGATTGTGAACATAAAGCGAGCACTCCTCTACCACTGTCTGCTATTTTCCATCGCATTTGCGGTAATTGCATTGTTTTAGCTTCTCAAACCCAATCTGATCAAAATTATGACATTTAATACTTCTGGCAACTCTCACGACGATTTTAAACGTGAAAACAAATTGAACTTAGGTATAACGCCAATAAACAATCTAAAACATATTATTATTTTAACAAAGACTTCACGTTGCATTGGCAAATGAAAAACATGAGCAAAATCTTGTTGAATGTAATTAGCAGTTCTTTGATTTTTGTAATGTATATATTATAAATTGATAGTACAATAAGAAATTTTACATAGTTAAAAAAAAACTAAATCCCAAAATTCGTAATTGAATTTCCAATTTTAAAAGAACAGACTGTGTCCTGTCACCAATTAAATATGTTATGACAAAGTACGGTCAGAAATTAAAAAAAAAAAAAAAAAAAAAAAAAAAAAAATGACATTATAATGTTTGCTGAAAGCTACTTCAAGATAAAACTCTTTTCCCAACTATAAGTTGCGTGTCCTGTAGTGAATGTCCACTGATCTCTATGGGTCCGCGGACCACCTGTTGGAAACTACTGTTTTAGAGAATTGCAATTTTCCTCAATTTATTGGAAATTTAATGTTCTACAAGAAAGGTTCAATAACAATTTTGCGTATCTTGTATAGTTTTAGCACAAAGAACAAAATTGAAGAGCTCCTTTCCAAATACCACTTAAGTCAGTTTTTCTCAATTTTAAACTTTTTATGTTATTATGACATTGGGGTGAGATGCGCATATTAATCTTGAATAAACTGCAAAACTCACTCAAGTCTCACTGGTGTAATGGCTCAAAAACTACGTTTTTTTTTTTTTTTTTTTTGTGCAGAGTCCACCTTAGTCATTGGTGTTTCCTGTAAATTTTAAAAATATGACTTAAGTGGTATTTGGAAAGGAGCTCTTCAATTGTGAAGCAAATAAATGGCCAAAAATAGATTTTTCAACATGGCGGCGATTTGCCAGGTTTCCCACCATTGGCGTCAATTGAAGCCTCCAGAATTGTTTCTAATGCTATTCTGAACGTGTGTACCAAAAATCAGCTCGTTCCAAATTTGTTCCACTGATCACCTCATTTTTAGTTTAACTTGCCTAGACTAGTATGGTATCACTCCCTCTAGCCGTTTTAAATTTACAAGATATCTTTGCTTCATATTGTATACTGCAAATGCACTCAAAGCTTGAGATTGCTTGGAACATCATTTAAAACCGGTATTATTCAATTGAGTTAATTTCTCTCGTGGGTTACTTTCTCATATGGAACCATTTTACGGCATGAGACCCAAAATATCTCGGAGACGAATGTCTTAAAACTCTCCTGACATGGGGTAACTCTGTTATTATCAGAGTTACAACAAAATCTAAGAGGGGGAAAGCGTCTCCAAATATGATGTTTTCAATCTAAAGTGAAGGAATTTTTCAAATCGGACGAGCCGTTTGGGCTGTACACTCTTTATTCGTCCAACGTTAAATGATCATGCAACGTTGTCATTTACCTGGACCCAAAACATAAAGTGTATAGGGGCATGTTTGAAATGGGGGCTGGACATCGACACGTTAGCGTGAAAGTGTAACGTCATTCACTTATGCTGTGGGTTCGTGTAAATAGCAACGTTACATTTTCATTCAACATTGGGCGCATCACGAGTCTACAGCCCAAACGGCAGGTCCGATTTAAAAAATTCCATCACTTTAGATTGAAAGCATTATATTTGGGAGACGGTTTTCCCTCTTACATTTTGTTGTAACTCGGATAACATAGTGTGTCTCTGATGACTTTCGAGACACACTGTATATAGTTTTTGTAATCAGGGCACAAAGAGGAAGTTTAAAAAACAATACTGAATTGATGTGAAGAAAAGAAACGAATACGACAGGCTTCAGTCTTGTAAACAGCTTAAGAATCTAAACTAGAGATGCAAAAAAGCCGGCTTTTTTGAATCGATGGTTTTTTTCACATAAAAAGCCGGCTTTTTTGGGAAAAAAACGAGAATTTTGGAAATTTTGGCTTTTTTCAACTTCATGATTTTTCTATCTAAATAGCTTTCTTATAGTATATTCTATAGTTAGATAAGAATTCTATGACCTGAATGTGATATTTCGCTCTGAAATTCACCATCAAGATGGATGGAGCACATGTTTTACGAATTAAAGCTAACATGAAGAATGTAGTATTTGAGGGTAATTTTAGAGGCTATTTAACTTTATTTTAACTTTTGAGTTATCGACATCTCTTTTCTTCTCTAGTTTGTCATCCGTGTTTCATTTCTAAAAGCTTTTAGTACTCTAGTTTCTAGCGCAAAAGTTAAACTTGCCCGTTTTTCTATTTATCCGTCAAAGCGTACGTTTTTCAATATATCCGTCAAGCCGTACTTCCATATTTCTGTTATACTGTAGCTGTGAAGTGATTTAGCAATAATTTTCCGGACACAACCTTGAATACCAATTTATACAAATAATCAGTAGCGGATTTAGAAAAGTACTTTAGGAGGGTTTTTTCTGATTGTTTCGTTTCCTAAAAAGTCCTAATTTTATTTGGGAAGTGCTTGAAGTTTATGAGTACAGGCATAATATTTCGTTTCGTTTATATGTTTAGCAATAATCTTCCGGATACAACTTTAAAAATCATTTTATACTGAGAATCAGTGGCGGATTTAGAAAAGTATTTTGGGAAGGGTTTCTTACTAATGTTTAGTTTTTTTAAACATTCGTAATTTTTATTTGACGGGAGCTTAAAGTTTATGAGTAAAGGCATAAATAATAGATATTTCGTTTGTTGCAGACATTCCGTAACTTTGGGGAACGGGCTTCAGTCCGAAAGACCGCCCCCCTAACCTTCGCAAAACCGTCACTGCTGGTAATTAGTAATAATAACGATTTAAAAACAATAAAAAAGGAAGTCGCCCAACTCACAGTACACGCACTATTTCTACATTCACAGATGGAATGAAGAAAAGCTTTGTCAGAATGGTCGAATGCTGGTTGAGTCCCGGACTTCCCGATAGAAGTGCAAAAGCTAATCACTCAGTCATGTTTGTTGTGGAGTTGTATTTAGCTTAACTTAAATATATTCCGTAGTTTTTTTTTTTTTTTTTTTGGGGGGGGGGAGTTCCGTAATGATATGTTGAATCTCTCTTGTTAAAAATTCAGAAAACTTGAGGATTGGGTAAACTGTGATGGTGGTTCTATAAAACTTAACTGTAGAATTTCAAGAATATACAGAACCAAAAGCTCTAGATGTGCAGCCTTTAAGTGTATCATATAAATATAAGTATTTCTCTTATGTTTTATTTTAATTTTATTTTGTTTCAAAAAGAGGGTATGGAATATTTTGAAGTAAAAATACTACATACTATTTTGCTAGTTATTTGTGTATTCTTTAAAAAGAAGTGTTTACTTTTAGGGTTGGCTGGTTTACACCAATTTTTTTTTTTTTTTTTTTTTTTTTTTTTTTTTTTTTTAATAACTGGTTTAAACCACAAAAATAAAAAGAATGAAAAATGCGAATCGTGTGAATTTCATGGTAACGTTTCCAGATATCAAACCACCTGCAATAGTTTTATTTCCCTTTCACCTTTTAATCAAGGTGTCCCATGTTCAATTCTCCGTCGAACCACAAACCTTTCATGCGTAACCCAAGTAGCGGTTCGGATGTCAGTTTAAGCGAAAGTCTTCTCCTTGATAACCTCGGTATTTCGTAAGGATGTTAAGCCTAAATATACGAAACAAACCAAATTGTATATTTCTGCATGCCTAAATGCGTGTTGTTTTATAAAGAAGCCAATATTGCTTAAATATATTGATAGAAATTGGCAAAATTTATCGATTGCCTACGTAGCTTCCAACATTAGCTTGGATTAGACTTTCAATGATATCTACGTACCGGTACTAAATTTGTAATTTAATACCTCAGTTTTAGCGTACTGATTATGGTACGTTGACCTTTAAATTTTACATGCAAAGCAATAACAGGATTTTCCCGTTATTGTCTTACATTTCAAGTAATGACGGGATTTTCCCAATGGCTAGGGCGGGAGATTCTCAACTTAAGAAATTTACTGACCTCACTTCTTTAAGCTTATGGGAGTTCTTCCGGCATAACCCCGCTGTTGCATAATAACATCAAGGCGAAACAAACTTATTTCTGTGAATATGTAATATAAATACATAAAGCAAAAAATCTAAGTCAAAAAAGCCTGGTTTAAACCAAAAAAGCCTGGTTTAAACATCCCCCAAAAAACGGGTTTTTGGCATTTTCAAAAACAACCACGGTTCTTGCCAACTCTGCTTACTTTTGTATATAGGAGGTTAAAAAATTCTTATTATATACATTGGTTAATCCTGTGGAATTCATAATGTAAATATGTTGAAGAAAAATTGTTTGAAATATTTTTTCGAAATACATAGTTTATTTTCGATGTTTTATATTATTATCAGCATCAACCACTAATTAAATGATTTTTTGTGTTATAGAGAAGCGATACAAAGTCTGTTTTATCAATTTAAAGCAGTATTTTGAAAAAAGCCCAAAATTTCCCAAGCAAAAAAGCAAGGCAGAAAAAACCGAGTTTTTTTCCAAAAAAGCCTGTTTTTTTCCGAGCCCTTGCATCTCTAATCTAAACTGATGCATGATAACGAATATTAACTTGGGATAACCTTGGCGTTTATCTTATGATTTAATAACTGCCGAAACTTTCAATGGGATTTCCATCTTCCTCCGTGGTGTTTCTTAAGGCATCGCATGCGAACGCCTAATCACAACACATGACATCATGGTTATGGTACAGAATGGAAAGCTTTGAGTAATTTCTAGGAACGTTTCAGAATGGTTCTGTGGAAGTTCAAATCTTTCTTTCGTTACTAATAGTAGCGAGGTATTTGAATATACGTTTTTACCTCTGGAAGAAAGGTTTTTGCTTAACACTTCTGTACTATACCGTTTAATGTCATGTGATGTAGTTAGAAGTTATCAGTTAGTATTTTAAGAAAACGCCGCTGAGGAAGATAAGGTTCTCATTGAAAATTTCGGCAATTATAAAATGATAAACGTATACCAACAGGTCAAGTTAATATTTAGTCTTGAAGAACGAAATATTCTTTCAAATCCAATGAATGATTCAAATCACCTTGAACTAATAATAAAATCTTAAAACGAATATATATATTAAACTACAAGAACTGAATACCTTACTTACTCTTCGATTCTCTGTGGCGACTTGCCCCAAATTTCAATGGCACCCATCTCACTTATTCTTTCCCGTTCTTTTCTACGATGATCAAAGAAGTCATCCTCTTGCGTCCGACGTCTGTCCCCGCCAGTTCTGGCAGTTTGATAATCACGGTCACCTCCCTCGAAGAACTTGTCATGGAGCCAGTGAGTAGGGGAAGTCTCATTCCGCGCAGACCTCGCACTATCTTTGTTCGAAAATAATTCTACTTTCTTAGGGTTATTACTGTCACTGAACACTGAACCACTTCTATACTTCTTAGGGTTATTACTGTTACTGAACACTGAACCACTTCTATAATTAGAAGCTGTGTGCAGTTTGTCTCTTTGTGTATCGTACGACTTATTATTCCATCTGCCATTCGGTGGTGGCAGTGAACTACGGTGCGACGCAGTGTCCCTTTTCGGGCTATAACTAGGTTTGCGTGATACACTGGAACTTGCTCCTCTGCCACTCATCCTGTCCCGTGACCTATTTCGAGGTGAATTCGATCTGGATCTTCTTCGTGACCGAGATCGAGAACGATCTTTTCCCGGTTTCCATTTGCTATCCCTGGGAGACGATCGGGTTTCGGATGCACGGTATGCTTTCTTTGAATGTCTGTCTGGACTGGGAGAACGTGACTGCCTTCGTTTACGTCTACTTTCTGGTGAACTAGAGGAATCATGGCGACCCATCTTGACAACCTACGCAAAAAGAAACGATTATAAAGATTTAGAGTTATGCTATTTGTAACACTTTCAGAGTGTATATCAGTCTCCCACTCATTTTTTTTTTTTTTTAATCACATTTGCCTTAATATTATAACATACATTCATCAGAGTCACAATCTCTCTATGTGAATGTCTAATGTTAGCCAAATAATCAAAATTTGTAAGAGCCTCTTTCTTGTGAAGTAGCACATTCCCAAATAGTATGATCTCATTAATAACCAGTTGAGAATACTCCAAGAGCACTGCCAGAATGAACTTAAATAGAATTAATTTTTCTTATTAACTTCTATAGGCTTTATACCAGTTGTTCTACGTACCTATTATACTCATTAAACAATTCTTGAAATACACTTATTCATTTTATAATTTCCTTCAGTACTAAATTTTTTCCACATGTTTTGTTTAGGAATTCTTTTAGAACGTTCTACGATATGTTGTTTTACGAAGACACAAGCTCAAAATTGAAAAATTTGCAAAATACCTTCTCTCTCTATGAGTTACGGCTTCCGAGATATGGCTCCTTAAATCTCCGAAATCCGAACCTTTTTTTTTTTTCTTTCTTGTGCCCAATATCTTGGGAACGGTAAGTCATAGAGAGATAATATTGGCGTTGATCAATACGTAAGAGGATGCTGAACATTTTGGTACCAAATAGTAACCAGAAACAAAGAGTAATAGTAATGTTTACTATCCTTTTAGATATTGATCAACACCAATATGATATCTCTATGACTTACGGTTCTCGAGATACGGCTACCGAAATCCGAACCTTTTTGGCCAATATCTCGGGAACGATAAGAGTGACGCGAAAAATTTCCTCACTTCTTTTAGATAGTTCTTGATGCTCTATTGAATGGAGGCCTCAAAATTGAAAAATTCCCAAATAATAGACAGACAGACACACATACACAGAGAATTCAGTAACGAACTTTTTAAGTTCACTGAAAAGGAACAGGAAGTGATACAGGTAGTATGCATTCTTAGATTTAACATGGGCAATACACACTTATTGCATTGATCTACGGATATTCCTGGGGGAAAAAAGCACAACAGTTCAATAGAAACAAAACATACTAATGGAAGCTTCATAGACCTATTAAATTTCTAATTTATTACAGTACATTAATAATCCAAACCTGTATACGGAAAACTGATTATTAATTCAATAGATTACTATTGGGTCATTCCATGTGAAATCAACAAATTAAACAGGGATTTCTGACCCGACCATCTTAGATTTTCACCAAATTTTGGTATTTCGTAGGGATGGTCGAGATATGGAATTGTGCAAAGTTGTAGCTTCCTGTGTGGCAAAGTTTCTGAATTATGGGGGCTCAAAAATACGAAAAAATCGTCAACTTTGGTACGTACTGGAAACTTTCGGACAACACTGCTCTTGATCTAATTGACGTAGAGAGCTGATTGTTGTTTTGTTTGAAAGGGCATAAAATAAGCTTTCCAACGATATATCGCATGCCTAGTTTTGGAAGACTATCTATTCAAGGTCACCGACGGTGACCTTTTGACCTTGAACTTTTGAGGATGCATACCTTTGATTTTTCTAAAACTCGCATATAATTTACACACAGGCTTACTCTATAACATAACGGAAACAGAAGTTGGGACGGTAATGGGAACTTTCAATAAAATTGTTTTTTCAGTAACACTTTTTTTCGTACCAGACAGAGTTTTAATTTATAAAGCAGTTTGCAACACTGCACTTAATGTACTACTAATAAAAAGCTATATCCATCGTGTCCAAGCTGGAAAAGAGTTAGTTTATTTGAAAAATAACGTACCACGTAAGTCAGTGAGTCCTCAGACGTATCCATGCATCCAGCCGCTGCATTGTGACCGTACTTTACTCTGAACTTAATGTGTATGTTCTTCCTGTGGCAGTGCAAAAGGATCCACTTTTGCGAGAACATCACACCTTCGTACCCAACAAATATCTGTGTGTTGCGGAAATACAAAAGATCCTGATGGTCCATGAGGATGAAGGAAATTAATTTCTACATCATCTGTATCTTCAGATACACTACGTACACATTCGAGCCACCAATGTTTATTGTACACACACGTAACAAATCCATTTATTTCTTGAAAGTGTAAGGAATCCGAATGAGCCACCAAACTGTGTTCTGTATATTCATTACACATAGAATAACGTTTCACATGTACATCTTGCGTAACAGGAATAACAGCATGAATCTTTTGGGTGCCAGGAATGGGAATAGCTTTAGAAAAACGGTCACACAGGAGTGACGCTTCCGCTTCGTATTCTTTATTAGTGACATATTTAAAGTTCATATGTTTCATATTTTGCCTTGCCCAATGATACAATTGTCTTGGTGTCATTATCTGGTCACTATAAGGTCTTTGCAAACTTGCTCTTGCAGCAAGTCTCTTTAAAGTTCCCCCTAGTCCATCACACGGACTTTTTCCATGTGCGGTCGCAAAAAAATGCCATTGAACAGGTACAGAAAAGTCACTTTCATGATAGCTCATATTGATGAAGTTCTTGGAATTTTTGTAATGAGCTGCTGCTCCATTGGAGAAATAGTATAATTTTTTGGAACCGAATTTGTCTTTTAGAAAGGTAATAAGTATTTTCTGCAGTAGGTGCACTAAAGTTGTATCATGTTTGAGACAATCAGATATGACGATCACATTGTCAGTAATAACTGTAGACGTCTGGGGATTTCTGTAGTATATGCAAAACAGATGAATAGTTGCTTGACCATTATTCCAGTGGAAACCTTGTGACGCTTCTTGCAAAACGAATGAATAATTTTCTGCAAAATCACAAAGAACAATGCACTGTTATCAAGAAGATTTTCTTTCAGATCCTTAAGATATGAAGATTGTTGATGAGTAATAAAAGAATGTTCGACCAGGTGTACAAGTTTTTCCACTAGAATATCTAAGAATTCTGCTGTAGGCTTCGTAGGCGTTTCAAGTGTTGATCTGTCTGTCGCAGCCCACTGTTTGTATGTGACGTGTTCAACAAATTGCTCGTCTAGTAGTGTTTCAAAGTGTTCACGTATGCCTTGCGGTCCTGGACATTCACGACACTGACGAAAGTAACATTTCGGTTGAGCTGGGTTACACACTAGTGCACTTAAATACGTTTCATAAGATTTTGAAATACCAGCTGAATTACTCGCGTCTAACATCAATTTTACATTGTGGTGGATTGTACACACACAGACAATGTGTGTGCCACTACTTCCAGCCAGTACACAGTTTTTCGGGCGCAATTCGGCAAACTTCGAAAATCCCACATGCATATCTGGATTCTCCTCTTTGAAATGGACATAAACTTCTTTGAAGTTGTTCAGGATTAATCGTTTCTGTACATGTACCCTACTTCCATTAACTTTCATCGAAACAAAATCCTTTTTCCCAGGCAAAACACGACTAACTGAATCACTATTGTAGAACTGTTTTATCACATCCATTGTTGCGGGAGGTAAAGTCCTTCCAGGTTTTAGGTGAGGTGTGGTTAAAATTCCATTGGTCTTTACAAGTTCTTTTGCTTTACGGGCCATGTAGTTAGTGCAGTGAAATTCTTGCTGATTTTTTTTTTTTTTTTTTTTTTTTTTTTTTTTACAGTCCAACTTTTTGGAAGTACAGTTAGTATTGTTACTTTCATACTTCTATCCGCTATTTGAAATTTTTCTTTTAACTGCGATATAATTTCACTTTCTGCTGCATTTTCCTCCCCGGGCTCTGTAGAAATGTCTAATAATTTTGTTCCAATAGCTGAATGTATTTTAATCATTTTCTTTGCAGGATATGTTGTTTCACTGAGCCTTTTCTATTTAACTGGTGATTCTCCAAAATCTTTTAGGCTGCGGTTCAGAGATTCTAACGCACTTTCTTTGACACACTGCTCAATATCACTTTCACTGTTTTCAGCATCGGTGCTTCTACTTATCACATTCTCCGTTACTACAGGAGTCGCACCCGCATCACAAGTTGTTGCTAGTTTCTTACGACAGGAATCACAAATTTTAAACCCACTTTCTAACGATGTACACTTCGAAATCACCCACAGCAACACATTTCTCAAATTTCTTTTGACATTCCCATGTCCTATATTAAATGGATTGCAGCACACTGTCTTCTTAAATCTTGACGATGACATTCTGACAATAATAATTCGTTAAATAAACTAACCATTGGAACACTGACTTAAGAGACACCACAATTAACCTTCTGTTTTCAAGTACAAAGTCTGTACCAGCACGTAAACACGCTGAATCGTACACTCGAACGTATTAACTCAGTCTTCTATCAACATAGTATGCACACCTCTCAATTCTTCCAAATCTTTCTGTAGCAGATGATTGCGCAATCTATCACGCTGTTGTGTAATGCTACAGTGTTGCAAACTGCTTTATACATTAAAACTGTGTCTGGTATGATAAAAAACTGTTACTAAAAACAAATTTTTGAAAGTTCCCATTACCGTCCCAACTTCTATTTCCGTTATGTTATAGAGTAAGCCTGTATGTAAATTATATGCGAGTTTTAGAAAAATCGAAGATATGCATCCTCAAAAGTTCAAAGTCAAAAGGTCACCGTGGGTGACCTTGAATAGATATTCTTCCAAAACTAGGCATGCGATATATTGTTGGAAAGCTTATTTTATGCCCTTTCAGACAAAACAAGAATCAGCTCTCTACGCCAATTAGATCAAGAGCAGTGTTGTCCGAAAGTTCCCAGTATGTACCAAAGTTGACGATTTTTTCGTATTTTTGAGCCCCCATAATTCAGAAACTTCGCCACGCAGGAAGCTACAACTTTGCACAATTCCATTTCTCGACAATCCCTATGAAATACTAAAATTTGGTAAAAATCTAAGATGGTCGGGTTGTGGGCTTTGTTGATTTCACATGGAATGATCCTATTTTAATATGCCCATGAAGCTTTCATCGAACAATAAAAAGAGTGAACTCTCTTTAACGCGACACAGATTACAATAAGTAGGCACTCTGTCATCTATTGGGTGCTTGAATTAAATCTCGCTGTTGACGAACAGAAGGCAGTAGTTGTACTAGTGCGGCATAGCGGACACTGACACGAGACATATTTAACAGTAAAAACATTAGGCTTTCAGATCTGTGTGTGACTTTCGAGTGAAGTGAAAAGAACATAGCAATTTAGTGCCTTGAACATGTCGGGTTTTGCAACAACAACAACAACAACAAAACAAAACAAAACAAAAAAAAAGCGCTAAGAGTTATTTTTCTGCTTTCACCTAACAAAACTGCTGCTAAAAGTCATCGTTTGCTAGTAGAAGCGTATGGAGAACATACTCTGTCGGAAACAACGTGAAAAGATTGGTTTCGATGATTCAAAGACAACGATTTTGAGGTAAGTATCAAAATGCGTTCAGGTCTGCCGAAAAGGTTTAGAGGCATTACTGGGAAAAGATACAACTCAAACGCTTATACAGTTATCTGAAACACTACATGTGGATGCTTCAACCGTTATGCTAGTAAGCGTTTAAAAGCAATGGGGATGATTCAGAAATTGGGGAACTGGGTACAGCATGAATTGACGGAAAGAGACGTTGCAAAATGCTTAAACATTTGGAAGTGTTGCTTCAAATACAAAAACGGAACTCATCTTTGCATCGCAGAGTGATTGGTGATGAAAAGTGGATTCGTTACGACAATTCGCAGTCATAGATGTGTTGCGGCGAGCCATCAACATCAACGTCAAAGCCGAATATTCATGGCAAGAAGATTATGTTGTGCATTTGGTGGGATCAAATCGGTGTGGTGTACATGAGCTGCTGCAATCGGGTCAAGCAGCAAATGCTGAACGCTACGAAGCACAATTACTCAATATGAATCGCGCACTTAAAAGACAAACTCTCAACATATGCTTAGAGATATGATAAAGTCATCCTGCTTCATGACAATCCAAACTACTCGTTGAAAACCGAGTAAAGGAAATCTTGAGGGAACTTCGATGGGATGTTTTACTCCACCCGTCATATTCAGCAGACATCGGCCCTTCCGCTTATCATGTTTCGGTCCATGCAGCATGGGCTTTCTGAACAACAGTTCATATCTTTTAACGATCTCGAAAACTGGATCCATGAATCACCTAAAAAGCATTTCTTTTATCGCGGAATTTATTTGTTACCCGAAAACTGGGAAATGGTTGTAGGTGCCGAGGAATATTACTTTCTGTAAATTATCTTGTACCATTATACTGAAAAAAATCTTTTAAGATTTACCTCGCGCGGTTATGCCGGCTAGGCTAAAGGAGACGACGATGAATGAAATGGTCGACTGAAGAAAGTGGGAGGAAATGGGAGAACCCCGAGAAAACTCACGCACACGGTGTTCGTCCACAACAAATCTCACTTAGCAAGAGCTGGGATCGAACCAAGAACCCCATGCATCAGCGATGAACGCTCTACCACTGAGCCACCGCGGCCCCAGCTATTGAAATAAACATGTGTTTTCCGTCTAACAAACAGCGAGAATTAATTTAAGTGCCTAACAGATTATAAAGCTTGAATTAAACTGTATCACGACAAGAAAGAATATAGTTTGACTATTGCGATTTATTATTATTATTATTATTAGTTGAATTGACCGTTTTTCGCACGGGAAAAATACATTTATGGAAAACAGGGTGGATTGATTTAAATCAAATTCCGAAATGAACTAATTTACCGAAACAAATTAATTTAAAGTGAAAATAAGTAAAATCCCGTTTCTGTTATATTATTTCGATTATGGAAGATAATAACCATAGTACAATGAGACACAAATATATGTACAGCACAATATGAAAACGAGTGACATGTAAAGGATAATTAGGGAAAATCTCGTTTTGAATGGGTAACGGGAGAATCGTGCTGTCTTCTCTTCGTAACATAGGGTTTTTAATCGTTAACTATTCGAATGGGGAAATCACCATCGACATTTAAGACGAAAATTCTTTTGTGTGCGTGTTTGTTTGTTTGTTCGCAAATAATAGGGGCGTATTTAGAGGGGTCCGATCCCCTCTCCGATTTTTTTTTAAAGATTTTATAACTTCAGGCGAAATTTATGGATTTTATATGCATTTCGTGCCGCAAGCTAGTTTCAACTTTTTAAATAAGAATATGCTACTGGCAACCTTTGTAAAAAGTGTCATGTTGAATAACGTTGCTGTACTTTTTCCTTAATGCTTAAGAAACATTGGGATTGAAGTAGGTTAACGATTGGGGATTAATTAAAAATTCAACCCCAATACTTTCTCTTAAATGGCATAATTAATATTTAATACTAATTCCTAACGTTTCTTTCTTCAGTTTGCAATTTGTATTACAAGGAGAAAGACTTGATTTAATAATAATAATAAAAAAAAACTTATATTTAAATAAAAAAATTAACAAAAATGATTTTAAAAAAAATCATGATTTTTTTCTATCGTGATGGAAAATGTTTGAATTCCTTTCCCCTTAGGATGATCATTTTAATTAAAGCAGAATGACAAAATTAGTAATGTTATCTCTTCCGGCATTGGGATATGTATTCATCTCAGTGACACTGAAAACTATTAATCTGACACTAATATCGGTCGCTTTGGAGATTATTTTTACATGTCACTCCCTTTCCATCCTCATGACGATCGGGGATGAATTTTGATTTAAACGGCATTGAGTCACTATTAATCTCAGGGACTGCAAAAATACAGATGGTACACGAATACAGATTGATTCACGATTATTTTTACATGTTACCCTTCTTCTAACCCCAACTCATGCCGATGATATAATAAATTTAGTACAGCGGTCTACAATGAGCTGGTCACTAAACATAGATGTATTTATTTGTGTAGCTAGTACCACTTGCCCTCTTGAAATGGAATTTTTCAAAAACGCTAGAACATGTGTACTTTATTTTTAATATGGAGTATATACCGAATTTCATCTTTCTACCATGACTTGCTCGTGAGACACTACTTTTGGCATAATTTTTTGAACCGCTCTATTTCCCTTAGGATAAACCTTCAGGAAAACTAATATAATAAACAGCTAAACTCATGATCGAATCATGTACCGAAAATCATCAAAATCGGTCCAGTGGTTTAAAAGAAATTACTCGTTAAACATTTTTACATTTCATAGATTATGTTTGGTCGGTAGGACCTGGTAGAATATTTACACATGAATGCTTTACGATCAGAGAATACTTTTCCTTCATTCTCCTTATTTCTTTCCTCCACCACAAAATAAAGTCATCGCAGTGAATATGTTAAGAAAACAACTAACCTACCATAACCTTGTGCTTTTAGCCAAATCCTCGTTAACATGCATACCCACCATCGCAGACGCGCATTATCTACGGACGCACTCCTCACTAACGCTTGGACCCCATGCATTCGTACATTTTAGTGACTACCTAATATAGGTTGGTTTGTGGTTTTTACACTAGGTTTTGGATTAAGTTCCAAAGTTGGGCGTCCGTTTCCATGAAAATTTTTAAAATTTACAGGAAAGATATAGATAATTTAATCGTTTGTGTGCTTGATAATATATAAAGGTCTCGAAAAGCCTGTTTATTTGTTATATAAGCGGTTATAAACATGGAACTATACGGCGAGCGGAGGGAACTAATTGGCGCAAGGTAACCGAACAGTTGCATTGTGGGAAAGTAACGAGCATTTATGTTATCAACATGGCGAATGTACAAGGGCAATGAAGTAACAGTTTTAACATTTGTGAAGCAATACGTTGATAACGAGCAAAATCTTTTAAAAAGTTTGTGAAGAACACGTATTAATGAACCTAATAACAAATTGCAGAAAATATGGAAAGGAGATAACAGCGAAAAAACGTGGCGCAAGCGGACGCCCAACTTCGGAATAAATGCCCTAGTTTTTATGGCGTATTTCCGGACGCAGTATTTACACGCAAAATGGTGACGCCCTGCAAAAGTCAACTGCATCGGGAATTCTTGAGAAACACTTTCTAAGGTAGTGACAGTGAATTTCCTGATAAGTGACAAAAATTTTAATATTTTCAAGCTTGAAAATACTTGCCCTCCTTTGCAGCACAAAGGCCTAAAGTTTATGTACGTAAACGGATATAATTTACATATACAGTAAACACGGAACAATAAATTTCTCGATTTGTAATTAACCAGTAATAATTACATTAAAATTAGATATCTAGCAAATTATATAACTCTAAAGTCGCAATCACATTTAATTGTTTGTATACTTCGGCAGAACATACAAATACCAAATTTTGCATACATGTTCGTCATGTGATGTGAGTAATGGGAAAATTCCGATATCATGAAAAAGGCGACATTTTCCATGTAAATGAAGTGTCGAAATTTTTCGTCGTTTCAAAATGCTGGTTTTTAGAGTAGTTGCGCACATCATAGAAACGTCATATTTTGTCAGGCAGTGACGATAGGAACACAGTTTCTGTTAAAAAAAGAGCATTCATTTCTAAAATCACATGTCTTGAATTCAAACATAAGGAACAAACTCTGGATATAGTATACATGAAGCTGCACAGTTCCCGAAGGAGCAGGGCG
>NW_027657267.1:0-34646 GCF_964235325.1 Thermobia domestica | reverse complement strand
GCAGAAAGTACAAAACCGTTAATAAGAAAGAGAGAGAGATGGTGGCCGCTTTTGTGCTTTTCATTGGCTAATTCCGAATTGCGCGCGAATACGTACGAGATTTCTTTCTTTTTCCTCTTCGCAGCCCAGATGTTGCCAATTAGAAGTTTTTAGTACTACATTTGTATGAAAATGTTGCCTTTAAGAAATGTGGTTTGCATACGGAGAAAAGAGCAAAATGAATATTTATCTTAGTGGGCATGAAAAAAGACGAAACATTTTGCAAGATGGACACACGAACTTCCTTAATGCAGGCGTTCAGTACATTATTGTAAAGAAAAAAACACTAAAAAGAATTACTTCAATATCCCTAGCAACATTCAACAATTCATAGAGAAAAATCTTTATTTTGAGAACAATGGAAAACTATGTAATTGTAGATAACTACTAAATTTAATGATTAAGGAAAACGTTTAGGCCCGGCCCTTCAGAAAGAAAGTGCACAGAATTTTCTCTCATGGAAGCAATTGCAAAATCAACATTTTGTTTGCAGTTATAATTAGAGGATCTATATACAGGGTGTTCGAAAAAGAATGTATCCTCTTGAAAGAAAATATTCTCTGGGCCCCTAATCCTTTATATACCGAAAGGAAGTTTGTATAGCATTTTTTCTTACCTTCGTTAGAAGAATTGAAAGTGACTACTATCGTGACACGGGAGATATTTGATCGATAGTCGAATTACTCCCATGCTCGAATGAACACGTCTCTTGTAAGGAGAGGAAAGGCTTCTGTGATCCGCTATCGCAGCTGTGTCATATCTGCAGAGAATGTTAGGACACAAACGTGATCTTTGAGAGCCTCGTGAAAAGAAGTCGCATAGTATCATGTGTGGAGACATCGGGGCCATCTGAAGAACGCTTCATCATTAGGACCAAGGGCGAGTTACGAAACACTCTGGGATATATTTATTAACATAACTTCTCGTCATTCTGCAAGTGTGGTGGAGCTCCATCCTATTGGAAAAGGAAACCTCGGGAGCCCTCTTCATGTGTAGGTATCGTTCACATCTGAAGCATGTGAAGATAGATTACTGTACTATCGTGTACCTAAAATCATTTTCTACGAATACGAACATGTCTACACTGAAGGCAGTGCAGCTCTTTTTCTCTTTTTTTTTTGGTCATGTATTGTAACGCGGGGCAATGCACACAATAACATGTAATGTTGTGTATCATCATAAAGGGCCAGGGCGATGATTGGATCTTGATGGACGTGGAGAACTGATAGGTGATGTGAGTGGTATTGTGATCTATGGTTGTATGTTTACTGATGAATGCATAAGGAGAGGTGAAGGGGTTGCCTTTTTTTTTATGTCGATCGGCAGGGAAGCGATTGGGAAACTTTTGACTTTGTTTTTCAACCGAATATATTGATTGAATAGGTCGCCGACAATTTTACGGGGCGTCACGTCGTTGCCTTTTTCATGTCGATCGCGAGCGAAGCGAGCGTTTTTTTTTTTTTTTTTTTTTACCGACAATATGTATTGAATCGGTTGCCAACACCTTTAGGGGCGCGTCACGTCCTTCTTTCTGTGCTGATCGCGAGCGAAGCGAGCGCGAAATTTTTGACTTTTTTTTTTTTTTTTTTACCCACAATATTTATTCAATCGGTCGCCAACACTTTTAGGGGTGCGTCACGTCCTCTTTTCTCTGCTGATCGCGAGCGAAGCGAGCGCGAAATTTTGACCTTTTTTTCTCTTTTTAATTCTTTTTTTTTTCTTTAAGAAAAAATATTGATTTCATAGGTCGCCAACATTTTTACGGGATGGAACATCGTTTATTTGTTTTTCCAACCGTCTTTCTGTCTTGAGCCCCCGCCAAGTTAACTTTATGGTGGACAAAAACTATGTGCGGTGGGTTACCGCGGGGTTCTCCCGTTTCCTCCCACTTTCTTCATTCCACCACCATTTCAATCATTTCTCATAATCAGCGCCTCTTTTAGCCTAAGCGGCATAACGTGGGACGTAAAACAAAGATTTCCTTTAGTTGCTTTCTGTCTTGATTACGAGCGCGAAATTTTTTACTTTTTTTTTCTTTCTTTTGATATTATTCATTTAATAGGACGGCAACACCTTTACGGGCCGCCGCGTCGTCGTTTACACTTCTTCAGCCCATATTCTTTCTGCTTGTTCGTTTTCCGGCATCTTGTTATCACCGCCCGCGGGAATGCCTATGTCTTTCATCGCTTTTTGAAGCAAATCTTTAATAAATATGCACTCTCACATTTCTACTAATATGCATACCACAGTGGATAGACTGTAACTAGGAAAGCAGAAGCCTGCATATCATATTATTTAACAGTTGAAAGTGAACTGCCATTTTAAGTTTGATTTTGATCAGATGAGTGCAGTTCAACTCGTCGACAATTGTGAAGATTCTCGAGGTTAGGGACCATCCATTTTGTGCTTTGTAATGAAAATGGCTGCAGCCAAACTTCTCTGATCTGAATGAAACTTGGCATGATGATACATCTTGACCTGCTCTACAAGTTTATTTAGTATTTTCCGTTGCGCAGGCTTTTGCTTCTCCAGGTTCTCCCATGGAACTGAGAAACGTATTCAGTCGAACTTCTGCGGTAAGTCAGTATATCATCCTGAGAAGTTTGATCGAGATAGCAGAGGTTCGACTATTCGTTTTTCAATTCCATGTGATATTACAACACGGTGAACTAAATTTATATAGAAACACTTTGATTTTGTTTTGTTTTTTGCTAGCATTAAACTGAGAAAATGTTATTGAATAGACAGAGAACACCACTCAAAGAAAAGTACATCATAAGAATATATATATGGTTGCTGTGGTTCTCGGTTTAATTTGCTAGTTAAGAAACTTGCTCTAAATAAGTACATCTTACAGGTGAAAAACTAAGCCAGGCGATAGAATTAAATATAAAGTTATACACTTTTATTTTACGTTTACTAGTGTTGGGTTACTACTGTAAAATAAGTCAGTATATATGAAAGATAACTGTATTAGGTACTATTTTCCACCGGCGGTGTATTCTTGCATAGTGTACTTAATGTTTACAAGCGGGGCGCTACTAGTATGGATGCATGACAAGTGCTATTGAAACTCGAAAACTAACTGGTTTCCACTACCCTTGCTTATACGTATACCCGCGTCGCCTTCGCTCCTGTTCACTTTGGACGCACATTCTTGCTATCGCTCAGGCCCCCAGCTTTCTCCTGTTTTGGCTCCCTTAAATAGTATTCGTGCTTTTTATTGGCCACCTGGCAAAGCACTTGTAATGATTTTACACCAGTAACTCTAAAATACATGTGTATTACTTTATTTAATTCTGTCGTCTGCAGAATTTTTTTTTTTTTCGTACAAATATGCCTTTTCATGCAGAACACTGAATTTTGCCTGTAAATTTTTGAGAATATGCTGTGACGAAACTTGAGCACCGTTCTTCTTTTCTTTCTTATCACGAGTCTTCTTTAGCCTAATGAGCACAATCATCACACGATAACGACTATTCTTTTCATTTAACTTGTAAACAAGTTGAACTAATAATAATAATTGATGTACAAAGGAGAAGTGTCCTACATATTTGAGGTAAAAAATAAAATAAATATACTTCTACTTCATCCGTGTTTACAAAGTTAAATGTTATCGATTTACAAAAAATGGTCACCTATCCACACACTGACCAGGCTCGACACTGCTTGACCATACATATTAAAACATCGGTCCCACTGAATACACAAGTAGTAAGCACATTCACATAAAAATAATTAGGATTACAGTATATAAAATGTGTTAATTAAAATAGCAAATGCCTTACCTTATCACAGGCGATCCAAAGCCACTGCACATCATCTGCTACGCACACTATATTCCTCCAATATTTCACTCACTTCCTATATCACGCAACAGAAAATATTAATAAAATTCACTTAGCAACATTTTCATTTTTAATCAACAATACGTATAACAATTAAGAATAAAATTAATTGTGAGCACATTGTTATAATTAGAATACTGTTTTTATTCGTTTACAAATATGGGATTAATATAGAGCTGGCAGCAACAATATATACAACTCATCCTGTATGTATCGTAAATCCTAACTTGAGAAGACATCTCTGACGCAAACAATGAGACAAGAAATCAAATACTATATCCGACACATTTGGGGTTTATTGAACTTCAATGTTGGAAGATACCACCTTGTCGGTAGTACAAATGTAATATCCTTACAACACGCGGAACTTTTGCCAGGCATATCTAGGAATTTGGGAAGATTAATTGATATCCTTAATGTGCAATGTATGATTATGACGCATTGTTATGTACACGCAGACGGAACCAGGACAATCTATAGATGACATTTGCACTGTGTTTGGACAATTTGTTCGCAGAAAGTAACCGTTTTTGTCTATGAATACTTGAGAACATGGAAGGTATGAGATATACATTTTATGCGCAAATATTATAATACAAATCATTGTTAGTTTGGTGGATGCGTGAAAGAAAGAAAAGGAGTAGATTTTTGCAGACGTCCGGATATAAAGCGAGAACTGAGAATACGCATCTATAACATCTATTTTCTTTGTGTTAATGATATCGATGAACTAAACGGGGAAACTAAAATACAACTGTTTGCAGTATAATTCGAAGTATAGTCAAGTGCAGAGGCGTACTCACGGGGTGTCCACCGGGTGCGGACTCCTCGCAAAAGTTCCTAAGTGAACATACATTTGCAGACTTTCTCATTAAATGTAGTTATTAACAGGGAAAATATTGATGTATCATCAATATAAATCTGATCTTACACTTCATCTGTACTCTGTCTGTATCATGTTTTTGTGAAAAAGTAAGTGGAATATTTATCGTGTTTTCGAATGCAGAATAATAGTATATAGACATAGTGGCTTGTAGTATTGGAACCTTGCCCCCCGAAGCTTGGATCCCTTAGAAGAAAAAAAAAATGCATGCGCGCCTGGTGAAATGGTTAACGAATTCAGTTCACTCGATGAATCGACAGATAGTAATACACATTTCGACAGATCGACAGCATTCGACAGATACAGACATATGAAAGTAGCACAAGAATTAGGCGAAAGTCCGTGCGTTTCCTCAATTCACGTAGGAAACAACAGAAAATATCAACTACCATAAAATAATCCGTATATATATTTAATTTATTTGGAATAAAATAAATATAGAAACAACCTGTTCATACATAACTACGGTAAGTGCGTTAATTGCTAACGTAAGAACAAATATGAAACAAGGCACAAAATAAAAAAGAAAAATAAAGTTAAAGGGAATAAATATTTAGGCTTGATTGTCATTCGTATTAAGAAGCTGGGTAATAAAATGTTAAAATCTACAGAAAATTATGAAATTAAATCAGGATTTGAAATAAAAGTCTATACATTGGAAGTAGGCCAGGGAGTTTGCAAGGCAGATGTGTGCGACACGCGTTACTTTATAGATTCCCTTCATTGAACTATAGTAAGCAGTACGAAGATGGTACTTTGCGTATAATCACAGGAAGGATTGAAGTTAATTACCATGGTAATATAATTATTTATTGATAAGTATTTCCATGTTAAATTATGAAAATTATAAGCACAAGGAGGGTGAAAAAGTAGTGTGACCGACTTAGCAATGACTGAAACATAAAATAGAAAAGCGAATAAAAACAAATGCCTTTTGAGTTATGTGGAATAAAGTTTCTTCTAGCCAGTAAGGAAGAATAGGATCTGGTGCATTCATTGAATACCTGAAAAAAATCGTTTATCAAAATAGAAGGAAACACACTTATCGTTGTGGCAACTACGAACTTCTGTTTACCTCAGCCCGCCTCAGCAAGTGCTTTCTATCCGGTCCGCGCTCCGTAACCAAACTCAACGCTGCCTGCCAGCGAAAATTTCATTCTTCAGTATCGTTGAGTTTATTGCAGAAAGCAATGGCAGATACGGCATCAGCACCTGCAGCCCCGGCACAGGCTTCTCCTAAGAAGTCTGCAAAGCCTAAGAAACCAAAAACAACACCTTCTCATCCAAGAACATCAGAAATGGTGAACAACGCCATCAAGAATTTGAAGGAAAGGGGAGGAAGTTCACTGCAAGCTATTAAGAAATACATCTCTCAGAACTACAAAGTGGATGCCGAGAAGCTTGCTCCATTTATCAAGAAATACTTGAGAAGTGCAGTTGCTTCTGGGTCTTTGGTTCAGACCAAGGGAAAAGGTGCATCTGGATCGTTTAAGCTTAGTGCTTCATCGCTGAAGGAGAAGCCTGAAGGTGGATCTTCAACCAAGGCGAAACGATCAGCATCAAAGGAGAAGAAGCCTGCGAAAAAGCCAGCAGCTAAACGTCCCAAGAAGACTGGTGAAAAGAAAAAGGCTGCTGCTCCCAAACCTAAGAAATCACCATCTAAAGTGAAGAAGGCAAAAACTCCCAAGAAGCCAAAGGCCCCGAAGCCAAAGAAGGCTACAGCAAAACCGAAAAGTGCTAAGAAGGCTGCACCAAAGAAGAAGTAAATGTGTCAGTAAATCATCTGACATTTTAAAACGGCTCTTTTTAGAGCCATCAAATACTTTGAGAAGAGTAAAATTGTGCTTTTCCTATCATTATCACATGTTCATTCATAGCAATGTATAGTATACACGCAAGGGACTTTGAGTTTTCTTTTTAACCGAAGCACTTCTTGATGTAAGTGCTTTATAACAGAGGGGAATTGAGGGTGGGGAAAGAAAGCTTTCACGGGTGTCAAGAATGGTGTACTCGAAAAAAAATGGGGAACACATTACGTAATGTCAATTTGTGATCACTTACTTTTTCCTTGTTCCTATCTTCAAGTAGCGAAACAGTACAGAAAACGCACTTAATGCATTTGTTAGAAAAACTTTTGCAGGCTGACTGGGTTCGATTCTCGGTGGGAGCTCAAATGTTTCGCATTGCACGTTAATAAGTAGGTCCACGTTTGAAACAGCCTTGCTGCTGAAAGGGACACTAAACTAAAATCAACTCTTTTCAAGGCTGGGGTGAAAGAAATGTTCGAACTTATTACAACTCGTGAAAGTGAAGTAGACTGTTTCAATTTAACGTCGTACTATTATGATTTTTATGATAAAGGAGACGGGTGATTACGCCTAATGAATGATGGAAATACTGGTGTAATGAGAAAGTGTTAGGAAAAGGGAACACGCTAATAACCACGGATACCGTCTTATAATTCGTAATATTGCTATAAAGAAAAATAGTAACACCAGCAGAAATGTAGGTGTACAATTGAACTGATGTTAAGTACAAACAGACACTTAAAGAAAGTTTAGTTTAACGTTTGCATTCAACAGCAGCGACCTCTGAGAAAATATTACTTTTGCTACCTTGGAAGAAGTACATATTTCGCCTGCGAGTTCTATGAGATTAATAACGTTGAGAAGGGCAAACAGTGGTTGAATCGAAGTTAACTTATGCAACATATGGCAAAATCGAATCCTTGACCACATAAAACGAAGATAATCAATCGGTAAACATAGGGGAAAACTAAAGAATATACTTGAAAGATAGGATGATATACGAAACGAGAGGAAAACGAAGGTAGATGTATTAACTATGCAACATACGGCGTGAGAATTTAAAAAAAAAGATAACAAGTATGGACAAGATCCTTGTTAGGATAACAGCATCTCTAAGTAGTGTATTGGTCCTAAAAAGGACCGTTTTTGAACTCAGTGCCAGAACTTCAAACTTAAGCACGTTCCCCACGGATGCGGCGAGCAAGCTGAATGTCCTTAGGCATGATTGTGACTCTCTTTGCGTGAATAGCACACAAGTTGGTGTCTTCGAAAAGCCCTACAAGGTAAGCTTCACTTGCCTCCTGTAAAGCCATGACAGCTGAGCTTTGGAAGCGAAGATCTGTCTTGAAATCTTGTGCAATTTCTCGGACGAGTCGTTGGAAGGGCAGCTTGCGGATGAGCAATTCAGTGCTCTTCTGGTAACGACGAATTTCTCGGAGAGCCACAGTACCAGGCCTGTAACGATGGGGCTTTTTCACTCCACCGGTAGCTGGAGCACTCTTTCTTGCAGCTTTGGTGGCAAGCTGCTTTCGAGGAGCTTTGCCTCCAGTAGATTTCCTAGCTGTCTGCTTGGTACGTGCCATTGCAACTGTCACGACTTGTTTCAAATAATTGCGCGCTGAATGAAGTCAAGTTATATAAAGAGCAAAACCGTTAAATCAAGCTATTTCTCATTGGATAAAGTCAGTCGAAAAGGACAGTTCTCATTGGCTTAGACACGTTTTGTGTTTTTCCTCCGTGCTTTCCCTGCATGATCGAAGGAACAAAACCACGAGTCTTGGGCTGCTTGGGCTTGTATTTCTCGTGTGTGGTGAGCGAAGCAGTAACATATCGAAATGACAGGACGTGGAAAAGGAGGCAAGGGTCTTGGCAAAGGAGGTGCCAAGCGCCACCGTAAAGTTCTTCGTGACAACATCCAGGGTATCACCAAACCCGCTATTAGGCGTCTTGCTCGCCGTGGTGGTGTGAAGCGTATCTCTGGTCTCATTTATGAAGAGACCCGAGGAGTATTGAAAGTATTCCTGGAGAACGTAATCAGAGATGCTGTTACATACACAGAACACGCCAAGAGGAAGACAGTGACAGCTATGGATGTTGTGTATGCCTTGAAGAGGCAAGGAAGAACCCTGTACGGTTTCGGAGGTTAAGTTGGGGTTCCTCCTATTTTGGATATAAAATTGGCATAAACGGCTCTTTTCAGAGCCAACAAATTTATATAAAGGGAAAGATTTACTTTGTGCGATTTTCTGTTAGATTATAAGAATTCGTGTAACTACATTAAAGCCTTTTGATGCACACAAAATTACAGACGTAGAGAGATTAATTTGAGAAAATCATACGTTTTTTTTTACATTATGTACGTTCATGTATACGTATTCATATGTAGCAGTATTAATGCTGGAGAAGGGGTTCTGGTTGGAAATTGGCGATTTGTTGGAAGTAGCGAGCATGAGAGATGCGAAACGCAAGTCGGAATTTCTGTTCTGACAGTAGGATGTACGTATAGAGGCTTATACAACTTCTATACTGTGCTGTGAGGGGCGAATAATGCGTTAGAAACCTGAATCTTGTCCTTTATCTTGTTTACGTGGTCTTGGGTTCGATTTTTTTCTTTTGCGGTAGTGTCTATTGTGATTTACATGTAAATTAATGACACTTCGTAGCGGGTTAGTAAAATAAAGAGTAATACAAATATGAGATGTAGGTTAATGCATTGTATACTTCACATTATTTACTAAAGAAAGGCAGTAGTTACAAGAAACCTAGGCTCGCTCGTTGGGCACAGTAGCAAATGAGTTCTGAGATCAGAGAATAAGAGTAGTTGCGTATTACAAACCATATACATATAACACATATCACACAAATATGAATATCGACCTTGCAAAGAATAAATCGTACTTAAGTGTGCATTTAATGTCATTACTATGTTGCAAAAGAAATTTAGGAAAGTTTTTTGATCCGCTCTGTTCATGATGTCATTGGGGCATAGTAATGAACAATAATAAATGTCGAGAACATATTGAACAGAGTAATTTCAGCCAAGCCAACGCAAGAGAGAAACATGAGTGCTTTAAGAATGTTGGAAATTCCTTTGTCTAGCATGAAGTACATGAGAATATGTGGTATGAGGTTTTCTTCCATTGCTGAGAATCTGGGCTCGACTGTCCTGTCCTCTGGGTAATATGAGCCCGATGTACGCAAATATCAAAAAAATGTAGCTAGCGACAATACAAAAGGTAATGATCTTATAATTAATAATGTAGTGGGAACTAAGCACATCGCTGTTTGGAGTATTCTAAAGATAGTGTGACTTCCTATGGGCTTCAATTACGATCGACGACTACACATACTAATTAATCGAATAGCAGCGAGAATTTCGAATGACACTAAGCAACTATCTCAGACACTTTTGATGAGTCTGTATATCGAAAACAATTCATTTCAATCGTAAATCTCCTCTATAAAGGGGTTTGTGGCCCTCATAAGGGCCGATTTGTATGAGATATAGGTCTTACATTTATGCCTTCTTCTCAGTTTTCTTGGGCAGAAGTACAGCTTGAATGTTGGGCAAAACACCACCCTGAGCGATTGTAACTCCAGACAACAACTTGTTTAATTCCTCGTCGTTACGGATAGCTAACTGCAGATGACGTGGAATAATCCTAGTCTTCTTGTTGTCACGAGCAGCGTTGCCTGCCAACTCAAGAACTTCAGCTGCCAGGTATTCCATGACTGCAGCCAAATACACGGGAGCGCCAGCACCAACTCGTTCGGCATAGTTACCCTTTCGCAAAAGACGATGGATTCTGCCTACTGGGAATTGAAGGCCAGCCCTGCTGGAGCGGGACTTGCTCTTTCCCTTGACTTTTCCACCTTTGCCGCGACCAGACATTGTTCAATATTCTTTCGTAATAAGATGAGAGGAAAAATTGCGGCCTCCCATGAATCAAGTCAGTTTTGTTACTACTTCAAGCGTGCACCCGAGTGCATCAAATGAAAAGCAAGGCAGTTGGCGCGAATTGAAACACGTACTGTAATTTAAATGAAGTCGATAAATCGGCGGACACATCTAATTTTGCTGAACGAGTGAGTCATCATGCCACCAAAAACTAGCGGAAAGGCTGCAAAGAAGGCTGGTAAAGCCCAAAAGAATATCTCCAAGGGAGATAAGAAGAAGAAGAGGAGGAGGAAGGAGAGCTATGCCATTTACATCTACAAAGTTTTGAAGCAAGTGCATCCTGACACTGGCATATCTAGCAAAGCTATGAGTATCATGAACAGCTTTGTTAATGACATCTTCGAGCGTATTGCTGCTGAAGCTTCTCGTTTGGCCCATTACAATAAGCGGTCAACTATCACCAGCCGGGAAATCCAAACAGCTGTGCGCCTTCTTTTGCCTGGTGAACTTGCCAAGCACGCTGTAAGTGAGGGTACGAAGGCTGTTACCAAGTACACAAGCTCTAAGTAAAAATCTTCTTCAAGATTTTTCATTTCAAACGGTCCTTGTCAGGACCAACACATTATTCGAAAGAGTTAAATCACGAAATTTGCTTCATTCTGTTATGTAGAAACACCTTGAAATCCAATTTCTATATGCTGTTAGTAAAAAAGTAAAGCACATAGCGGAGATGTGTCGTGCTTGTATACGAAAGGCATTTACTCGCCGGAGATCTACACTTAGTCATAATAATTTACTTTTAAAAAGTGGTAATACATTCCGTGTTAAGTATAGTAGTAGGTGCACACGGATCGGAAATCAGGTTATTTTAATGTGCCGTGCAAATAAACAGGCTGTTAGTGTAAGAAATAGTGGGTATAACGCTTAGAATATCGATTAATCGCTATGAAATAATGTTGATAAATTATCTCTTGAAAGTACTATAAAATTAATGTTTCTAGTATTTTCGTACTTGAAGGATAATGAAATTTGAAAAAGAGATGCCAACAGCACCTGGTGTTCCCAGGCGGTCACCCATCCAAGTACTGACCAGGCCCGATGCTGCTTGACTTCGGTGATCGGACGAGAACCGGTATATTCAGCATGGTATGGCCGTTGGCAACTACCTTTTCTTCAATGTCCTGTTAAGGAAGTATGTTTTAAGTAAGAATTGACATTATTAACTATAAAGGCAAGCATATTAACGTCGTTAACATTACTTGGAATATACTAATATTCGAATAAATATTTGAATGTTCGAATGATGAGTGATTCGGATGTTCATAGTGCCACTATGTCCTATCGAGTTTACTATCACGAACCACGTATGAAATTGTATATAAATAAATAAAAATAAATCCTTTATTAAGTATTGATTACAGGAAAAAGGCAAACTTACATTCTTTAATGTACACAATGAAATGTATGAAAGATATTTTTAAGATATGTTTCACTTACCCTTTATAACGCAAGGTAGTTTTCAGTGTAGCATCCTCTTCAGCTGCGAGATAACGTAAGGCAGATGATCATTCAGTCGTGAAGCACTAAAATGTAATATACATTTTAACTATTATCGATAAGAATTATTTACTGCAGGGATGCAAATAAAGTGAGGCAAATTAGTAAATAAAAACCGATACTGTAACTGATAATGTAATTACGTATCTGTATTAGTTGTATATACAGTAATCGCACGATTATCCGCGGAGTTGGATGTTGGCATAATCGCGCATAATCAGCAGTATGAGCAGAAAAGGGAAATGAAATGAAATCTTTAGATTTACGTCGCATACTTATACCGGTTACGCTAAAGGAGACGGTGATGATGAGTACTGAATGAAGAAAGTGGGAGGAAACGGGAGAAACCCGAGAAAACCCATGAGCACGGTCTTTATGCACGACAAAGTTCACACGGCACGAGCTGGGATTGAACCAGGGACCCCAAGCACCGGAGGCCAAAAAAGGGACAAAAAGTCTTTCGTGCAACTTTCGTTTTCGGTAAAAAGTTTACACATAATTTAGAAAGAGTAGTTTTCTGGTCTTTTTATTTCACAAGTTGGTTCATGTCTATATTTTTTACATGCATAAAAAATTTTTCAACTCCCTTGCTTAGTTCCTGTTAAAGACCTCTACCTCTGATTGTATTTTTTGCACATATTCTTATTGTTTTCAGACAACATTTCTAAGAGCGTAATTTATCGTCAGCAAGAAAAGAAAAGGAAAGCCTCGGATAGTGGAATGTGTACTGTATATATATATATATATATATATATATATATATATATATATATATATATATATATATATATATATATATATACGTATTAGTATATAGTTTTATTTTATACGTCTCCTATTATTACACAATGTGCAGATATTGTGAAAGCGCAAGTAAATATGTATAACTCCCCGTTCTGCACTTAATAACTTGAAAGAAGTTCGGGGAAGGTAGTGTAACAGAAAGTGCAAACAGAAATGAGGGTTTACAGGCATTTAATATTATTCCGTAGTAGTATGATTTTTTGTAAAATATATATATATATATATATATATATATATATATATATATATATATATATATATATATATATAAACATACATATTCAATGATATAGTAAGAGGTTAGCAGCACTGATAGAACTGCAGAAAGTACAAAACCGTTAATAAGAAAGAGAGAGAGATGGTGGCCGCTTTTGTGCTTTTCATTGGCTAATTCCGAATTGCGCGCGAATACGTACGAGATTTCTTTCTTTTTCCTCTTCGCAGCCCAGATGTTGCCAATTGAAACACGTACTGTAATTTAAATGAAGTCGATAAATCGGCGGACACATCTAATTTTGCTGAACGAGTGAGTCATCATGCCACCAAAAACTAGCGGAAAGGCTGCAAAGAAGGCTGGTAAAGCCCAAAAGAATATCTCCAAGGGAGATAAGAAGAAGAAGAGGAGGAGGAAGGAGAGCTATGCCATTTACATCTACAAAGTTTTGAAGCAAGTGCATCCTGACACTGGCATATCTAGCAAAGCTATGAGTATCATGAACAGCTTTGTTAATGACATCTTCGAGCGTATTGCTGCTGAAGCTTCTCGTTTGGCCCATTACAATAAGCGGTCAACTATCACCAGCCGGGAAATCCAAACAGCTGTGCGCCTTCTTTTGCCTGGTGAACTTGCCAAGCACGCTGTAAGTGAGGGTACGAAGGCTGTTACCAAGTACACAAGCTCTAAGTAAAAATCTTCTTCAAGATTTTTCATTTCAAACGGTCCTTGTCAGGACCAACACATTATTCGAAAGAGTTAAATCACGAAATTTGCTTCATTCTGTTATGTAGAAACACCTTGAAATCCAATTTCTATATGCTGTTAGTAAAAAAGTAAAGCACATAGCGGAGATGTGTCGTGCTTGTATACGAAAGGCATTTACTCGCCGGAGATCTACACTTAGTCATAATAATTTACTTTTAAAAAGTGGTAATACATTCCGTGTTAAGTATAGTAGTAGGTGCACACGGATCGGAAATCAGGTTATTTTAATGTGCCGTGCAAATAAACAGGCTGTTAGTGTAAGAAATAGTGGGTATAACGCTTAGAATATCGATTAATCGCTATGAAATAATGTTGATAAATTATCTCTTGAAAGTACTATAAAATTAATGTTTCTAGTATTTTCGTACTTGAAGGATAATGAAATTTGAAAAAGAGATGCCAACAGCACCTGGTGTTCCCAGGCGGTCACCCATCCAAGTACTGACCAGGCCCGATGCTGCTTGACTTCGGTGATCGGACGAGAACCGGTATATTCAGCATGGTATGGCCGTTGGCAACTACCTTTTCTTCAATGTCCTGTTAAGGAAGTATGTTTTAAGTAAGAATTGACATTATTAACTATAAAGGCAAGCATATTAACGTCGTTAACATTACTTGGAATATACTAATATTCGAATAAATATTTGAATGTTCGAATGATGAGTGATTCGGATGTTCATAGTGCCACTATGTCCTATCGAGTTTACTATCACGAACCACGTATGAAATTGTATATAAATAAATAAAAATAAATCCTTTATTAAGTATTGATTACAGGAAAAAGGCAAACTTACATTCTTTAATGTACACAATGAAATGTATGAAAGATATTTTTAAGATATGTTTCACTTACCCTTTATAACGCAAGGTAGTTTTCAGTGTAGCATCCTCTTCAGCTGCGAGATAACGTAAGGCAGATGATCATTCAGTCGTGAAGCACTAAAATGTAATATACATTTTAACTATTATCGATAAGAATTATTTACTGCAGGGATGCAAATAAAGTGAGGCAAATTAGTAAATAAAAACCGATACTGTAACTGATAATGTAATTACGTATCTGTATTAGTTGTATATACAGTAATCGCACGATTATCCGCGGAGTTGGATGTTGGCATAATCGCGCATAATCAGCAGTATGAGCAGAAAAGGGAAATGAAATGAAATCTTTAGATTTACGTCGCATACTTATACCGGTTACGCTAAAGGAGACGGTGATGATGAGTACTGAATGAAGAAAGTGGGAGGAAACGGGAGAAACCCGAGAAAACCCATGAGCACGGTCTTTATGCACGACAAAGTTCACACGGCACGAGCTGGGATTGAACCAGGGACCCCACAAGCACCGGAGGCCAAAAAAGGGACAAAAAGTCTTTCGTGCAACTTTCGTTTTCGGTAAAAAGTTTACACATAATTTAGAAAGAGTAGTTTTCTGGTCTTTTTATTTCACAAGTTGGTTCATGTCTATATTTTTTACATGCATAAAAAATTTTTCAACTCCCTTGCTTAGTTCCTGTTAAAGACCTCTACCTCTGATTGTATTTTTTGCACATATTCTTATTGTTTTCAGACAACATTTCTAAGAGCGTAATTTATCGTCAGCAAGAAAAGAAAAGGAAAGCCTCGGATAGTGGAATGTGTACTGTATATATATATATATATATATATATATATATATATATATATATATATATATATATATATATATATATATATAGTATTAGTATATAGTTTTATTTTATACGTCTCCTATTATTACACAATGTGCAGATATTGTGAAAGCGCAAGTAAATATGTATAACTCCCCGTTCTGCACTTAATAACTTGAAAGAAGTTCGGGGAAGGTAGTGTAACAGAAAGTGCAAACAGAAATGAGGGTTTACAGGCATTTAATATTATTCCGTAGTAGTATGATTTTTTGTAAATATATATATATATATATATATATATATATATATATATATATATATATATATATATATATATATATATATATATATATATATAAACATACATATTCAATGATATAGTAAGAGGTTAGCAGCACTGATAGAACTGCAGAAAGTACAAAACCGTTAATAAGAAAGAGAGAGAGATGGTGGCCGCTTTTGTGCTTTTCATTGGCTAATTCCGAATTGCGCGCGAATACGTACGAGATTTCTTTCTTTTTCCTCTTCGCAGCCCAGATGTTGCCAATTAGAAGTTTTTAGTACTACATTTGTATGAAAATGTTGCCTTTAAGAAATGTGGTTTGCATACGGAGAAAAGAGCAAAATGAATATTTATCTTAGTGGGCATGAAAAAAGACGAAACATTTTGCAAGATGGACACACGAACTTCCTTAATGCAGGCGTTCAGTACATTATTGTAAAGAAAAAAACACTAAAAAGAATTACTTCAATATCCCTAGCAACATTCAACAATTCATAGAGAAAAATCTTTATTTTGAGAACAATGGAAAACTATGTAATTGTAGATAACTACTAAATTTAATGATTAAGGAAAACGTTTAGGCCCGGCCCTTCAGAAAGAAAGTGCACAGAATTTTCTCTCATGGAAGCAATTGCAAAATCAACATTTTGTTTGCAGTTATAATTAGAGGATCTATATACAGGGTGTTCGAAAAAGAATGTATCCTCTTGAAAGAAAATATTCTCTGGGCCCCTAATCCTTTATATACCGAAAGGAAGTTTGTATAGCATTTTTTCTTACCTTCGTTAGAAGAATTGAAAGTGACTACTATCGTGACACGGGAGATATTTGATCGATAGTCGAATTACTCCCATGCTCGAATGAACACGTCTCTTGTAAGGAGAGGAAAGGCTTCTGTGATCCGCTATCGCAGCTGTGTCATATCTGCAGAGAATGTTAGGACACAAACGTGATCTTTGAGAGCCTCGTGAAAAGAAGTCGCATAGTATCATGTGTGGAGACATCGGGGCCATCTGAAGAACGCTTCATCATTAGGACCAAGGGCGAGTTACGAAACACTCTGGGATATATTTATTAACATAACTTCTCGTCATTCTGCAAGTGTGGTGGAGCTCCATCCTATTGGAAAAGGAAACCTCGGGAGCCCTCTTCATGTGTAGGTATCGTTCACATCTGAAGCATGTGAAGATAGATTACTGTACTATCGTGTACCTAAAATCATTTTCTACGAATACGAACATGTCTACACTGAAGGCAGTGCAGCTCTTTTTCTCTTTTTTTTTTGGTCATGTATTGTAACGCGGGGCAATGCACACAATAACATGTAATGTTGTGTATCATCATAAAGGGCCAGGGCGATGATTGGATCTTGATGGACGTGGAGAACTGATAGGTGATGTGAGTGGTATTGTGATCTATGGTTGTATGTTTACTGATGAATGCATAAGGAGAGGTGAAGGGGTTGCCTTTTTTTTTATGTCGATCGGCAGGGAAGCGATTGGGAAACTTTTGACTTTGTTTTTCAACCGAATATATTGATTGAATAGGTCGCCGACAATTTTACGGGGCGTCACGTCGTTGCCTTTTTCATGTCGATCGCGAGCGAAGCGAGCGTTTTTTTTTTTTTTTTTTTTTACCGACAATATGTATTGAATCGGTTGCCAACACCTTTAGGGGCGCGTCACGTCCTTCTTTCTGTGCTGATCGCGAGCGAAGCGAGCGCGAAATTTTTGACTTTTTTTTTTTTTTTTTTACCCACAATATTTATTCAATCGGTCGCCAACACTTTTAGGGGTGCGTCACGTCCTCTTTTCTCTGCTGATCGCGAGCGAAGCGAGCGCGAAATTTTGACCTTTTTTTCTCTTTTTAATTCTTTTTTTTTTCTTTAAGAAAAAATATTGATTTCATAGGTCGCCAACATTTTTACGGGATGGAACATCGTTTATTTGTTTTTCCAACCGTCTTTCTGTCTTGAGCCCCCGCCAAGTTAACTTTATGGTGGACAAAAACTATGTGCGGTGGGTTACCGCGGGGTTCTCCCGTTTCCTCCCACTTTCTTCATTCCACCACCATTTCAATCATTTCTCATAATCAGCGCCTCTTTTAGCCTAAGCGGCATAACGTGGGACGTAAAACAAAGATTTCCTTTAGTTGCTTTCTGTCTTGATTACGAGCGCGAAATTTTTTACTTTTTTTTTCTTTCTTTTGATATTATTCATTTAATAGGACGGCAACACCTTTACGGGCCGCCGCGTCGTCGTTTACACTTCTTCAGCCCATATTCTTTCTGCTTGTTCGTTTTCCGGCATCTTGTTATCACCGCCCGCGGGAATGCCTATGTCTTTCATCGCTTTTTGAAGCAAATCTTTAATAAATATGCACTCTCACATTTCTACTAATATGCATACCACAGTGGATAGACTGTAACTAGGAAAGCAGAAGCCTGCATATCATATTATTTAACAGTTGAAAGTGAACTGCCATTTTAAGTTTGATTTTGATCAGATGAGTGCAGTTCAACTCGTCGACAATTGTGAAGATTCTCGAGGTTAGGGACCATCCATTTTGTGCTTTGTAATGAAAATGGCTGCAGCCAAACTTCTCTGATCTGAATGAAACTTGGCATGATGATACATCTTGACCTGCTCTACAAGTTTATTTAGTATTTTCCGTTGCGCAGGCTTTTGCTTCTCCAGGTTCTCCCATGGAACTGAGAAACGTATTCAGTCGAACTTCTGCGGTAAGTCAGTATATCATCCTGAGAAGTTTGATCGAGATAGCAGAGGTTCGACTATTCGTTTTTCAATTCCATGTGATATTACAACACGGTGAACTAAATTTATATAGAAACACTTTGATTTTGTTTTGTTTTTTGCTAGCATTAAACTGAGAAAATGTTATTGAATAGACAGAGAACACCACTCAAAGAAAAGTACATCATAAGAATATATATATGGTTGCTGTGGTTCTCGGTTTAATTTGCTAGTTAAGAAACTTGCTCTAAATAAGTACATCTTACAGGTGAAAAACTAAGCCAGGCGATAGAATTAAATATAAAGTTATACACTTTTATTTTACGTTTACTAGTGTTGGGTTACTACTGTAAAATAAGTCAGTATATATGAAAGATAACTGTATTAGGTACTATTTTCCACCGGCGGTGTATTCTTGCATAGTGTACTTAATGTTTACAAGCGGGGCGCTACTAGTATGGATGCATGACAAGTGCTATTGAAACTCGAAAACTAACTGGTTTCCACTACCCTTGCTTATACGTATACCCGCGTCGCCTTCGCTCCTGTTCACTTTGGACGCACATTCTTGCTATCGCTCAGGCCCCCAGCTTTCTCCTGTTTTGGCTCCCTTAAATAGTATTCGTGCTTTTTATTGGCCACCTGGCAAAGCACTTGTAATGATTTTACACCAGTAACTCTAAAATACATGTGTATTACTTTATTTAATTCTGTCGTCTGCAGAATTTTTTTTTTTTTTCGTACAAATATGCCTTTTCATGCAGAACACTGAATTTTGCCTGTAAATTTTTGAGAATATGCTGTGACGAAACTTGAGCACCGTTCTTCTTTTCTTTCTTATCACGAGTCTTCTTTAGCCTAATGAGCACAATCATCACACGATAACGACTATTCTTTTCATTTAACTTGTAAACAAGTTGAACTAATAATAATAATTGATGTACAAAGGAGAAGTGTCCTACATATTTGAGGTAAAAAATAAAATAAATATACTTCTACTTCATCCGTGTTTACAAAGTTAAATGTTATCGATTTACAAAAAATGGTCACCTATCCACACACTGACCAGGCTCGACACTGCTTGACCATACATATTAAAACATCGGTCCCACTGAATACACAAGTAGTAAGCACATTCACATAAAAATAATTAGGATTACAGTATATAAAATGTGTTAATTAAAATAGCAAATGCCTTACCTTATCACAGGCGATCCAAAGCCACTGCACATCATCTGCTACGCACACTATATTCCTCCAATATTTCACTCACTTCCTATATCACGCAACAGAAAATATTAATAAAATTCACTTAGCAACATTTTCATTTTTAATCAACAATACGTATAACAATTAAGAATAAAATTAATTGTGAGCACATTGTTATAATTAGAATACTGTTTTTATTCGTTTACAAATATGGGATTAATATAGAGCTGGCAGCAACAATATATACAACTCATCCTGTATGTATCGTAAATCCTAACTTGAGAAGACATCTCTGACGCAAACAATGAGACAAGAAATCAAATACTATATCCGACACATTTGGGGTTTATTGAACTTCAATGTTGGAAGATACCACCTTGTCGGTAGTACAAATGTAATATCCTTACAACACGCGGAACTTTTGCCAGGCATATCTAGGAATTTGGGAAGATTAATTGATATCCTTAATGTGCAATGTATGATTATGACGCATTGTTATGTACACGCAGACGGAACCAGGACAATCTATAGATGACATTTGCACTGTGTTTGGACAATTTGTTCGCAGAAAGTAACCGTTTTTGTCTATGAATACTTGAGAACATGGAAGGTATGAGATATACATTTTATGCGCAAATATTATAATACAAATCATTGTTAGTTTGGTGGATGCGTGAAAGAAAGAAAAGGAGTAGATTTTTGCAGACGTCCGGATATAAAGCGAGAACTGAGAATACGCATCTATAACATCTATTTTCTTTGTGTTAATGATATCGATGAACTAAACGGGGAAACTAAAATACAACTGTTTGCAGTATAATTCGAAGTATAGTCAAGTGCAGAGGCGTACTCACGGGGTGTCCACCGGGTGCGGACTCCTCGCAAAAGTTCCTAAGTGAACATACATTTGCAGACTTTCTCATTAAATGTAGTTATTAACAGGGAAAATATTGATGTATCATCAATATAAATCTGATCTTACACTTCATCTGTACTCTGTCTGTATCATGTTTTTGTGAAAAAGTAAGTGGAATATTTATCGTGTTTTCGAATGCAGAATAATAGTATATAGACATAGTGGCTTGTAGTATTGGAACCTTGCCCCCCGAAGCTTGGATCCCTTAGAAGAAAAAAAAAAATGCATGCGCGCCTGGTGAAATGGTTAACGAATTCAGTTCACTCGATGAATCGACAGATAGTAATACACATTTCGACAGATCGACAGCATTCGACAGATACAGACATATGAAAGTAGCACAAGAATTAGGCGAAAGTCCGTGCGTTTCCTCAATTCACGTAGGAAACAACAGAAAATATCAACTACCATAAAATAATCCGTATATATATTTAATTTATTTGGAATAAAATAAATATAGAAACAACCTGTTCATACATAACTACGGTAAGTGCGTTAATTGCTAACGTAAGAACAAATATGAAACAAGGCACAAAATAAAAAAGAAAAATAAAGTTAAAGGGAATAAATATTTAGGCTTGATTGTCATTCGTATTAAGAAGCTGGGTAATAAAATGTTAAAATCTACAGAAAATTATGAAATTAAATCAGGATTTGAAATAAAAGTCTATACATTGGAAGTAGGCCAGGGAGTTTGCAAGGCAGATGTGTGCGACACGCGTTACTTTATAGATTCCCTTCATTGAACTATAGTAAGCAGTACGAAGATGGTACTTTGCGTATAATCACAGGAAGGATTGAAGTTAATTACCATGGTAATATAATTATTTATTGATAAGTATTTCCATGTTAAATTATGAAAATTATAAGCACAAGGAGGGTGAAAAAGTAGTGTGACCGACTTAGCAATGACTGAAACATAAAATAGAAAAGCGAATAAAAACAAATGCCTTTTGAGTTATGTGGAATAAAGTTTCTTCTAGCCAGTAAGGAAGAATAGGATCTGGTGCATTCATTGAATACCTGAAAAAAATCGTTTATCAAAATAGAAGGAAACACACTTATCGTTGTGGCAACTACGAACTTCTGTTTACCTCAGCCCGCCTCAGCAAGTGCTTTCTATCCGGTCCGCGCTCCGTAACCAAACTCAACGCTGCCTGCCAGCGAAAATTTCATTCTTCAGTATCGTTGAGTTTATTGCAGAAAGCAATGGCAGATACGGCATCAGCACCTGCAGCCCCGGCACAGGCTTCTCCTAAGAAGTCTGCAAAGCCTAAGAAACCAAAAACAACACCTTCTCATCCAAGAACATCAGAAATGGTGAACAACGCCATCAAGAATTTGAAGGAAAGGGGAGGAAGTTCACTGCAAGCTATTAAGAAATACATCTCTCAGAACTACAAAGTGGATGCCGAGAAGCTTGCTCCATTTATCAAGAAATACTTGAGAAGTGCAGTTGCTTCTGGGTCTTTGGTTCAGACCAAGGGAAAAGGTGCATCTGGATCGTTTAAGCTTAGTGCTTCATCGCTGAAGGAGAAGCCTGAAGGTGGATCTTCAACCAAGGCGAAACGATCAGCATCAAAGGAGAAGAAGCCTGCGAAAAAGCCAGCAGCTAAACGTCCCAAGAAGACTGGTGAAAAGAAAAAGGCTGCTGCTCCCAAACCTAAGAAATCACCATCTAAAGTGAAGAAGGCAAAAACTCCCAAGAAGCCAAAGGCCCCGAAGCCAAAGAAGGCTACAGCAAAACCGAAAAGTGCTAAGAAGGCTGCACCAAAGAAGAAGTAAATGTGTCAGTAAATCATCTGACATTTTAAAACGGCTCTTTTTAGAGCCATCAAATACTTTGAGAAGAGTAAAATTGTGCTTTTCCTATCATTATCACATGTTCATTCATAGCAATGTATAGTATACACGCAAGGGACTTTGAGTTTTCTTTTTAACCGAAGCACTTCTTGATGTAAGTGCTTTATAACAGAGGGGAATTGAGGGTGGGGAAAGAAAGCTTTCACGGGTGTCAAGAATGGTGTACTCGAAAAAAAATGGGGAACACATTACGTAATGTCAATTTGTGATCACTTACTTTTTCCTTGTTCCTATCTTCAAGTAGCGAAACAGTACAGAAAACGCACTTAATGCATTTGTTAGAAAAACTTTTGCAGGCTGACTGGGTTCGATTCTCGGTGGGAGCTCAAATGTTTCGCATTGCACGTTAATAAGTAGGTCCACGTTTGAAACAGCCTTGCTGCTGAAAGGGACACTAAACTAAAATCAACTCTTTTCAAGGCTGGGGTGAAAGAAATGTTCGAACTTATTACAACTCGTGAAAGTGAAGTAGACTGTTTCAATTTAACGTCGTACTATTATGATTTTTATGATAAAGGAGACGGGTGATTACGCCTAATGAATGATGGAAATACTGGTGTAATGAGAAAGTGTTAGGAAAAGGGAACACGCTAATAACCACGGATACCGTCTTATAATTCGTAATATTGCTATAAAGAAAAATAGTAACACCAGCAGAAATGTAGGTGTACAATTGAACTGATGTTAAGTACAAACAGACACTTAAAGAAAGTTTAGTTTAACGTTTGCATTCAACAGCAGCGACCTCTGAGAAAATATTACTTTTGCTACCTTGGAAGAAGTACATATTTCGCCTGCGAGTTCTATGAGATTAATAACGTTGAGAAGGGCAAACAGTGGTTGAATCGAAGTTAACTTATGCAACATATGGCAAAATCGAATCCTTGACCACATAAAACGAAGATAATCAATCGGTAAACATAGGGGAAAACTAAAGAATATACTTGAAAGATAGGATGATATACGAAACGAGAGGAAAACGAAGGTAGATGTATTAACTATGCAACATACGGCGTGAGAATTTAAAAAAAAAAGATAACAAGTATGGACAAGATCCTTGTTAGGATAACAGCATCTCTAAGTAGTGTATTGGTCCTAAAAAGGACCGTTTTTGAACTCAGTGCCAGAACTTCAAACTTAAGCACGTTCCCCACGGATGCGGCGAGCAAGCTGAATGTCCTTAGGCATGATTGTGACTCTCTTTGCGTGAATAGCACACAAGTTGGTGTCTTCGAAAAGCCCTACAAGGTAAGCTTCACTTGCCTCCTGTAAAGCCATGACAGCTGAGCTTTGGAAGCGAAGATCTGTCTTGAAATCTTGTGCAATTTCTCGGACGAGTCGTTGGAAGGGCAGCTTGCGGATGAGCAATTCAGTGCTCTTCTGGTAACGACGAATTTCTCGGAGAGCCACAGTACCAGGCCTGTAACGATGGGGCTTTTTCACTCCACCGGTAGCTGGAGCACTCTTTCTTGCAGCTTTGGTGGCAAGCTGCTTTCGAGGAGCTTTGCCTCCAGTAGATTTCCTAGCTGTCTGCTTGGTACGTGCCATTGCAACTGTCACGACTTGTTTCAAATAATTGCGCGCTGAATGAAGTCAAGTTATATAAAGAGCAAAACCGTTAAATCAAGCTATTTCTCATTGGATAAAGTCAGTCGAAAAGGACAGTTCTCATTGGCTTAGACACGTTTTGTGTTTTTCCTCCGTGCTTTCCCTGCATGATCGAAGGAACAAAACCACGAGTCTTGGGCTGCTTGGGCTTGTATTTCTCGTGTGTGGTGAGCGAAGCAGTAACATATCGAAATGACAGGACGTGGAAAAGGAGGCAAGGGTCTTGGCAAAGGAGGTGCCAAGCGCCACCGTAAAGTTCTTCGTGACAACATCCAGGGTATCACCAAACCCGCTATTAGGCGTCTTGCTCGCCGTGGTGGTGTGAAGCGTATCTCTGGTCTCATTTATGAAGAGACCCGAGGAGTATTGAAAGTATTCCTGGAGAACGTAATCAGAGATGCTGTTACATACACAGAACACGCCAAGAGGAAGACAGTGACAGCTATGGATGTTGTGTATGCCTTGAAGAGGCAAGGAAGAACCCTGTACGGTTTCGGAGGTTAAGTTGGGGTTCCTCCTATTTTGGATATAAAATTGGCATAAACGGCTCTTTTCAGAGCCAACAAATTTATATAAAGGGAAAGATTTACTTTGTGCGATTTTCTGTTAGATTATAAGAATTCGTGTAACTACATTAAAGCCTTTTGATGCACACAAAATTACAGACGTAGAGAGATTAATTTGAGAAAATCATACGTTTTTTTTTACATTATGTACGTTCATGTATACGTATTCATATGTAGCAGTATTAATGCTGGAGAAGGGGTTCTGGTTGGAAATTGGCGATTTGTTGGAAGTAGCGAGCATGAGAGATGCGAAACGCAAGTCGGAATTTCTGTTCTGACAGTAGGATGTACGTATAGAGGCTTATACAACTTCTATACTGTGCTGTGAGGGGCGAATAATGCGTTAGAAACCTGAATCTTGTCCTTTATCTTGTTTACGTGGTCTTGGGTTCGATTTTTTTCTTTTGCGGTAGTGTCTATTGTGATTTACATGTAAATTAATGACACTTCGTAGCGGGTTAGTAAAATAAAGAGTAATACAAATATGAGATGTAGGTTAATGCATTGTATACTTCACATTATTTACTAAAGAAAGGCAGTAGTTACAAGAAACCTAGGCTCGCTCGTTGGGCACAGTAGCAAATGAGTTCTGAGATCAGAGAATAAGAGTAGTTGCGTATTACAAACCATATACATATAACACATATCACACAAATATGAATATCGACCTTGCAAAGAATAAATCGTACTTAAGTGTGCATTTAATGTCATTACTATGTTGCAAAAGAAATTTAGGAAAGTTTTTTGATCCGCTCTGTTCATGATGTCATTGGGGCATAGTAATGAACAATAATAAATGTCGAGAACATATTGAACAGAGTAATTTCAGCCAAGCCAACGCAAGAGAGAAACATGAGTGCTTTAAGAATGTTGGAAATTCCTTTGTCTAGCATGAAGTACATGAGAATATGTGGTATGAGGTTTTCTTCCATTGCTGAGAATCTGGGCTCGACTGTCCTGTCCTCTGGGTAATATGAGCCCGATGTACGCAAATATCAAAAAAATGTAGCTAGCGACAATACAAAAGGTAATGATCTTATAATTAATAATGTAGTGGGAACTAAGCACATCGCTGTTTGGAGTATTCTAAAGATAGTGTGACTTCCTATGGGCTTCAATTACGATCGACGACTACACATACTAATTAATCGAATAGCAGCGAGAATTTCGAATGACACTAAGCAACTATCTCAGACACTTTTGATGAGTCTGTATATCGAAAACAATTCATTTCAATCGTAAATCTCCTCTATAAAGGGGTTTGTGGCCCTCATAAGGGCCGATTTGTATGAGATATAGGTCTTACATTTATGCCTTCTTCTCAGTTTTCTTGGGCAGAAGTACAGCTTGAATGTTGGGCAAAACACCACCCTGAGCGATTGTAACTCCAGACAACAACTTGTTTAATTCCTCGTCGTTACGGATAGCTAACTGCAGATGACGTGGAATAATCCTAGTCTTCTTGTTGTCACGAGCAGCGTTGCCTGCCAACTCAAGAACTTCAGCTGCCAGGTATTCCATGACTGCAGCCAAATACACGGGAGCGCCAGCACCAACTCGTTCGGCATAGTTACCCTTTCGCAAAAGACGATGGATTCTGCCTACTGGGAATTGAAGGCCAGCCCTGCTGGAGCGGGACTTGCTCTTTCCCTTGACTTTTCCACCTTTGCCGCGACCAGACATTGTTCAATATTCTTTCGTAATAAGATGAGAGGAAAAATTGCGGCCTCCCATGAATCAAGTCAGTTTTGTTACTACTTCAAGCGTGCACCCGAGTGCATCAAATGAAAAGCAAGGCAGTTGGCGCGAATTGAAACACGTACTGTAATTTAAATGAAGTCGATAAATCGGCGGACACATCTAATTTTGCTGAACGAGTGAGTCATCATGCCACCAAAAACTAGCGGAAAGGCTGCAAAGAAGGCTGGTAAAGCCCAAAAGAATATCTCCAAGGGAGATAAGAAGAAGAAGAGGAGGAGGAAGGAGAGCTATGCCATTTACATCTACAAAGTTTTGAAGCAAGTGCATCCTGACACTGGCATATCTAGCAAAGCTATGAGTATCATGAACAGCTTTGTTAATGACATCTTCGAGCGTATTGCTGCTGAAGCTTCTCGTTTGGCCCATTACAATAAGCGGTCAACTATCACCAGCCGGGAAATCCAAACAGCTGTGCGCCTTCTTTTGCCTGGTGAACTTGCCAAGCACGCTGTAAGTGAGGGTACGAAGGCTGTTACCAAGTACACAAGCTCTAAGTAAAAATCTTCTTCAAGATTTTTCATTTCAAACGGTCCTTGTCAGGACCAACACATTATTCGAAAGAGTTAAATCACGAAATTTGCTTCATTCTGTTATGTAGAAACACCTTGAAATCCAATTTCTATATGCTGTTAGTAAAAAAGTAAAGCACATAGCGGAGATGTGTCGTGCTTGTATACGAAAGGCATTTACTCGCCGGAGATCTACACTTAGTCATAATAATTTACTTTTAAAAAGTGGTAATACATTCCGTGTTAAGTATAGTAGTAGGTGCACACGGATCGGAAATCAGGTTATTTTAATGTGCCGTGCAAATAAACAGGCTGTTAGTGTAAGAAATAGTGGGTATAACGCTTAGAATATCGATTAATCGCTATGAAATAATGTTGATAAATTATCTCTTGAAAGTACTATAAAATTAATGTTTCTAGTATTTTCGTACTTGAAGGATAATGAAATTTGAAAAAGAGATGCCAACAGCACCTGGTGTTCCCAGGCGGTCACCCATCCAAGTACTGACCAGGCCCGATGCTGCTTGACTTCGGTGATCGGACGAGAACCGGTATATTCAGCATGGTATGGCCGTTGGCAACTACCTTTTCTTCAATGTCCTGTTAAGGAAGTATGTTTTAAGTAAGAATTGACATTATTAACTATAAAGGCAAGCATATTAACGTCGTTAACATTACTTGGAATATACTAATATTCGAATAAATATTTGAATGTTCGAATGATGAGTGATTCGGATGTTCATAGTGCCACTATGTCCTATCGAGTTTACTATCACGAACCACGTATGAAATTGTATATAAATAAATAAAAATAAATCCTTTATTAAGTATTGATTACAGGAAAAAGGCAAACTTACATTCTTTAATGTACACAATGAAATGTATGAAAGATATTTTTAAGATATGTTTCACTTACCCTTTATAACGCAAGGTAGTTTTCAGTGTAGCATCCTCTTCAGCTGCGAGATAACGTAAGGCAGATGATCATTCAGTCGTGAAGCACTAAAATGTAATATACATTTTAACTATTATCGATAAGAATTATTTACTGCAGGGATGCAAATAAAGTGAGGCAAATTAGTAAATAAAAACCGATACTGTAACTGATAATGTAATTACGTATCTGTATTAGTTGTATATACAGTAATCGCACGATTATCCGCGGAGTTGGATGTTGGCATAATCGCGCATAATCAGCAGTATGAGCAGAAAAGGGAAATGAAATGAAATCTTTAGATTTACGTCGCATACTTATACCGGTTACGCTAAAGGAGACGGTGATGATGAGTACTGAATGAAGAAAGTGGGAGGAAACGGGAGAAACCCGAGAAAACCCATGAGCACGGTCTTTATGCACGACAAAGTTCACACGGCACGAGCTGGGATTGAACCAGGGACCCCAAGCACCGGAGGCCAAAAAAGGGACAAAAAGTCTTTCGTGCAACTTTCGTTTTCGGTAAAAAGTTTACACATAATTTAGAAAGAGTAGTTTTCTGGTCTTTTTATTTCACAAGTTGGTTCATGTCTATATTTTTTACATGCATAAAAAATTTTTCAACTCCCTTGCTTAGTTCCTGTTAAAGACCTCTACCTCTGATTGTATTTTTTGCACATATTCTTATTGTTTTCAGACAACATTTCTAAGAGCGTAATTTATCGTCAGCAAGAAAAGAAAAGGAAAGCCTCGGATAGTGGAATGTGTACTGTATATATATATATATATATATATATATATATATATATACGTATTAGTATATAGTTTTATTTTATACGTCTCCTATTATTACACAATGTGCAGATATTGTGAAAGCGCAAGTAAATATGTATAACTCCCCGTTCTGCACTTAATAACTTGAAAGAAGTTCGGGGAAGGTAGTGTAACAGAAAGTGCAAACAGAAATGAGGGTTTACAGGCATTTAATATTATTCCGTAGTAGTATGATTTTTTGTAAAATATATATATATATATATATATATATATATATATATATATATATATATATATATATATATATATATATATATATATATATATATACATACATATTCAATGATATAGTAAGAGGTTAGCAGCACTGATAGAACTGCAGAAAGTACAAAACCGTTAATAAGAAAGAGAGAGAGATGGTGGCCGCTTTTGTGCTTTTCATTGGCTAATTCCGAATTGCGCGCGAATACGTACGAGATTTCTTTCTTTTTCCTCTTCGCAGCCCAGATGTTGCCAATTAGAAGTTTTTAGTACTACATTTGTATGAAAATGTTGCCTTTAAGAAATGTGGTTTGCATACGGAGAAAAGAGCAAAATGAATATTTATCTTAGTGGGCATGAAAAAAGACGAAACATTTTGCAAGATGGACACACGAACTTCCTTAATGCAGGCGTTCAGTACATTATTGTAAAGAAAAAAACACTAAAAAGAATTACTTCAATATCCCTAGCAACATTCAACAATTCATAGAGAAAAATCTTTATTTTGAGAACAATGGAAAACTATGTAATTGTAGATAACTACTAAATTTAATGATTAAGGAAAACGTTTAGGCCCGGCCCTTCAGAAAGAAAGTGCACAGAATTTTCTCTCATGGAAGCAATTGCAAAATCAACATTTTGTTTGCAGTTATAATTAGAGGATCTATATACAGGGTGTTCGAAAAAGAATGTATCCTCTTGAAAGAAAATATTCTCTGGGCCCCTAATCCTTTATATACCGAAAGGAAGTTTGTATAGCATTTTTTCTTACCTTCGTTAGAAGAATTGAAAGTGACTACTATCGTGACACGGGAGATATTTGATCGATAGTCGAATTACTCCCATGCTCGAATGAACACGTCTCTTGTAAGGAGAGGAAAGGCTTCTGTGATCCGCTATCGCAGCTGTGTCATATCTGCAGAGAATGTTAGGACACAAACGTGATCTTTGAGAGCCTCGTGAAAAGAAGTCGCATAGTATCATGTGTGGAGACATCGGGGCCATCTGAAGAACGCTTCATCATTAGGACCAAGGGCGAGTTACGAAACACTCTGGGATATATTTATTAACATAACTTCTCGTCATTCTGCAAGTGTGGTGGAGCTCCATCCTATTGGAAAAGGAAACCTCGGGAGCCCTCTTCATGTGTAGGTATCGTTCACATCTGAAGCATGTGAAGATAGATTACTGTACTATCGTGTACCTAAAATCATTTTCTACGAATACGAACATGTCTACACTGAAGGCAGTGCAGCTCTTTTTCTCTTTTTTTTTTGGTCATGTATTGTAACGCGGGGCAATGCACACAATAACATGTAATGTTGTGTATCATCATAAAGGGCCAGGGCGATGATTGGATCTTGATGGACGTGGAGAACTGATAGGTGATGTGAGTGGTATTGTGATCTATGGTTGTATGTTTACTGATGAATGCATAAGGAGAGGTGAAGGGGTTGCCTTTTTTTTTATGTCGATCGGCAGGGAAGCGATTGGGAAACTTTTGACTTTGTTTTTCAACCGAATATATTGATTGAATAGGTCGCCGACAATTTTACGGGGCGTCACGTCGTTGCCTTTTTCATGTCGATCGCGAGCGAAGCGAGCGTTTTTTTTTTTTTTTTTTTTTACCGACAATATGTATTGAATCGGTTGCCAACACCTTTAGGGGCGCGTCACGTCCTTCTTTCTGTGCTGATCGCGAGCGAAGCGAGCGCGAAATTTTTGACTTTTTTTTTTTTTTTTTTACCCACAATATTTATTCAATCGGTCGCCAACACTTTTAGGGGTGCGTCACGTCCTCTTTTCTCTGCTGATCGCGAGCGAAGCGAGCGCGAAATTTTGACCTTTTTTTCTCTTTTTAATTCTTTTTTTTTTCTTTAAGAAAAAATATTGATTTCATAGGTCGCCAACATTTTTACGGGATGGAACATCGTTTATTTGTTTTTCCAACCGTCTTTCTGTCTTGAGCCCCCGCCAAGTTAACTTTATGGTGGACAAAAACTATGTGCGGTGGGTTACCGCGGGGTTCTCCCGTTTCCTCCCACTTTCTTCATTCCACCACCATTTCAATCATTTCTCATAATCAGCGCCTCTTTTAGCCTAAGCGGCATAACGTGGGACGTAAAACAAAGATTTCCTTTAGTTGCTTTCTGTCTTGATTACGAGCGCGAAATTTTTTACTTTTTTTTTCTTTCTTTTGATATTATTCATTTAATAGGACGGCAACACCTTTACGGGCCGCCGCGTCGTCGTTTACACTTCTTCAGCCCATATTCTTTCTGCTTGTTCGTTTTCCGGCATCTTGTTATCACCGCCCGCGGGAATGCCTATGTCTTTCATCGCTTTTTGAAGCAAATCTTTAATAAATATGCACTCTCACATTTCTACTAATATGCATACCACAGTGGATAGACTGTAACTAGGAAAGCAGAAGCCTGCATATCATATTATTTAACAGTTGAAAGTGAACTGCCATTTTAAGTTTGATTTTGATCAGATGAGTGCAGTTCAACTCGTCGACAATTGTGAAGATTCTCGAGGTTAGGGACCATCCATTTTGTGCTTTGTAATGAAAATGGCTGCAGCCAAACTTCTCTGATCTGAATGAAACTTGGCATGATGATACATCTTGACCTGCTCTACAAGTTTATTTAGTATTTTCCGTTGCGCAGGCTTTTGCTTCTCCAGGTTCTCCCATGGAACTGAGAAACGTATTCAGTCGAACTTCTGCGGTAAGTCAGTATATCATCCTGAGAAGTTTGATCGAGATAGCAGAGGTTCGACTATTCGTTTTTCAATTCCATGTGATATTACAACACGGTGAACTAAATTTATATAGAAACACTTTGATTTTGTTTTGTTTTTTGCTAGCATTAAACTGAGAAAATGTTATTGAATAGACAGAGAACACCACTCAAAGAAAAGTACATCATAAGAATATATATATGGTTGCTGTGGTTCTCGGTTTAATTTGCTAGTTAAGAAACTTGCTCTAAATAAGTACATCTTACAGGTGAAAAACTAAGCCAGGCGATAGAATTAAATATAAAGTTATACACTTTTATTTTACGTTTACTAGTGTTGGGTTACTACTGTAAAATAAGTCAGTATATATGAAAGATAACTGTATTAGGTACTATTTTCCACCGGCGGTGTATTCTTGCATAGTGTACTTAATGTTTACAAGCGGGGCGCTACTAGTATGGATGCATGACAAGTGCTATTGAAACTCGAAAACTAACTGGTTTCCACTACCCTTGCTTATACGTATACCCGCGTCGCCTTCGCTCCTGTTCACTTTGGACGCACATTCTTGCTATCGCTCAGGCCCCCAGCTTTCTCCTGTTTTGGCTCCCTTAAATAGTATTCGTGCTTTTTATTGGCCACCTGGCAAAGCACTTGTAATGATTTTACACCAGTAACTCTAAAATACATGTGTATTACTTTATTTAATTCTGTCGTCTGCAGAATTTTTTTTTTTTTTCGTACAAATATGCCTTTTCATGCAGAACACTGAATTTTGCCTGTAAATTTTTGAGAATATGCTGTGACGAAACTTGAGCACCGTTCTTCTTTTCTTTCTTATCACGAGTCTTCTTTAGCCTAATGAGCACAATCATCACACGATAACGACTATTCTTTTCATTTAACTTGTAAACAAGTTGAACTAATAATAATAATTGATGTACAAAGGAGAAGTGTCCTACATATTTGAGGTAAAAAATAAAATAAATATACTTCTACTTCATCCGTGTTTACAAAGTTAAATGTTATCGATTTACAAAAAATGGTCACCTATCCACACACTGACCAGGCTCGACACTGCTTGACCATACATATTAAAACATCGGTCCCACTGAATACACAAGTAGTAAGCACATTCACATAAAAATAATTAGGATTACAGTATATAAAATGTGTTAATTAAAATAGCAAATGCCTTACCTTATCACAGGCGATCCAAAGCCACTGCACATCATCTGCTACGCACACTATATTCCTCCAATATTTCACTCACTTCCTATATCACGCAACAGAAAATATTAATAAAATTCACTTAGCAACATTTTCATTTTTAATCAACAATACGTATAACAATTAAGAATAAAATTAATTGTGAGCACATTGTTATAATTAGAATACTGTTTTTATTCGTTTACAAATATGGGATTAATATAGAGCTGGCAGCAACAATATATACAACTCATCCTGTATGTATCGTAAATCCTAACTTGAGAAGACATCTCTGACGCAAACAATGAGACAAGAAATCAAATACTATATCCGACACATTTGGGGTTTATTGAACTTCAATGTTGGAAGATACCACCTTGTCGGTAGTACAAATGTAATATCCTTACAACACGCGGAACTTTTGCCAGGCATATCTAGGAATTTGGGAAGATTAATTGATATCCTTAATGTGCAATGTATGATTATGACGCATTGTTATGTACACGCAGACGGAACCAGGACAATCTATAGATGACATTTGCACTGTGTTTGGACAATTTGTTCGCAGAAAGTAACCGTTTTTGTCTATGAATACTTGAGAACATGGAAGGTATGAGATATACATTTTATGCGCAAATATTATAATACAAATCATTGTTAGTTTGGTGGATGCGTGAAAGAAAGAAAAGGAGTAGATTTTTGCAGACGTCCGGATATAAAGCGAGAACTGAGAATACGCATCTATAACATCTATTTTCTTTGTGTTAATGATATCGATGAACTAAACGGGGAAACTAAAATACAACTGTTTGCAGTATAATTCGAAGTATAGTCAAGTGCAGAGGCGTACTCACGGGGTGTCCACCGGGTGCGGACTCCTCGCAAAAGTTCCTAAGTGAACATACATTTGCAGACTTTCTCATTAAATGTAGTTATTAACAGGGAAAATATTGATGTATCATCAATATAAATCTGATCTTACACTTCATCTGTACTCTGTCTGTATCATGTTTTTGTGAAAAAGTAAGTGGAATATTTATCGTGTTTTCGAATGCAGAATAATAGTATATAGACATAGTGGCTTGTAGTATTGGAACCTTGCCCCCCGAAGCTTGGATCCCTTAGAAGAAAAAAAAAAATGCATGCGCGCCTGGTGAAATGGTTAACGAATTCAGTTCACTCGATGAATCGACAGATAGTAATACACATTTCGACAGATCGACAGCATTCGACAGATACAGACATATGAAAGTAGCACAAGAATTAGGCGAAAGTCCGTGCGTTTCCTCAATTCACGTAGGAAACAACAGAAAATATCAACTACCATAAAATAATCCGTATATATATTTAATTTATTTGGAATAAAATAAATATAGAAACAACCTGTTCATACATAACTACGGTAAGTGCGTTAATTGCTAACGTAAGAACAAATATGAAACAAGGCACAAAATAAAAAAGAAAAATAAAGTTAAAGGGAATAAATATTTAGGCTTGATTGTCATTCGTATTAAGAAGCTGGGTAATAAAATGTTAAAATCTACAGAAAATTATGAAATTAAATCAGGATTTGAAATAAAAGTCTATACATTGGAAGTAGGCCAGGGAGTTTGCAAGGCAGATGTGTGCGACACGCGTTACTTTATAGATTCCCTTCATTGAACTATAGTAAGCAGTACGAAGATGGTACTTTGCGTATAATCACAGGAAGGATTGAAGTTAATTACCATGGTAATATAATTATTTATTGATAAGTATTTCCATGTTAAATTATGAAAATTATAAGC